>NW_024426774.1:56939139-57171107 GCF_017311325.1 Ursus maritimus
CAGGTCCCCACATAGCCCACACCTTGGAAGCAGTTCTGTGTACTTTTACAAAAGTATCAGCCCTAAAAGTATTTCTATAAAAACCTGAAAATGACACAGGTATAATGTGCATTTCAAAACAGAACATGTAATAAAGCAAATTATGTATTTAATATACATTAGATGCAAATAAAGAATAGCAACCTAAAAAACTTATACAACATGCATATGTTCAAAACAAAGAACAATGCTAAACTAAAATCAATTTATTAAAAGTGGGATTATGGTAATTTTTCCTTTTTAGTATTTCCAGTATTGTCAATATGCCACTTGTAATAAATACAAAAATTATAAAAGATCCACTATGCTCTAATAAAAAATAAGTCTAAAGAATGAAAAAGTTATACATATCAAGTTTATTTGAATACTATTCCCAGCACATTCGATTCACAGAAACTGTAACAACAGGTATCTTCTTCAGGCATGAACCTATAAACACCACAGGTCGGGAATTTAAATGTCTCACTATCAAGTTTAATGAGAATGAAATCAACTAGAAACCCGCTTACCCATTTACTGGGTATTTATAAGTGCATAGAATCTTGCTGAGTACTGTCTGTCTACAAAACAATATACTCTTCCTACCCTTAGGTAGCTGCCTAAAATTAGCAAAGAGAGACACAATTATCACAGGAAAAGTTAAACAATCAGGGAAGATAAAATTAAAAGAAAATCCACAAGCTTAGTATATGAGTAAGTGACGAATTCATTTTTCAAACACTCATTGAGGGTCTACTATTTGTAAAATGTTATTCTAAATGCAGAAATCAGTTAAGTACACTAAGATTTCTGTCACTCCAAAAATAAGCAAAAAGATGGGTGGTTTTGGGAAACAGAAATATGAACCACATATCTATTTGAACAGTAGGACATTACTGGCTTACAGGGACAGATGTCATGTTAAAGTACAATTATCTGTAACTCACATAACTGGAAATACATGCCCTATTCTTTAAATTGGCTTAGACAGCAGCATATGTAGCACTTTAATTAACTGTAGCAATTGACATACCTTAAAAGCCAAGATCTGCAATAATGCACTGTAAATAGTACTTGTAAACCAGTATTAATCCAAGTTTAACCTACATAAAACAAAGTGTCCAACGTTCTATCTAGATTCTAAGAAGAAAGCTGGGTATAACACAACTGTATTCAGAAATCCTAAAACAAAAATGCTTTTTGAGCATTTTTTAGTTAGCAATATGCAGAGAACAAGCATTGCTGCTGTGTTGTGTTGTTGTTGTTGTTGTTTTTGAATACCAGGATAGAAATTTACACATTAACACTAAAAATAACCCTATTTTAAAGCGATCTCTAGTTTAGATATCTAAACTATAACAAATATTATTTAAAAACTCTGGTCACTATTCTGAACCAAATATTTCTATACTTCTCTGTTTTAATAATTTATAAATATAAAAGTAGGTATTTTAATCATTCTATAAAGAAAACTTAAAATGTATATATGTATATACACATTTATATATATTTGTATATATTAAAAACATCATTAAAATTCATCTCTTACAAAGCTTAATTAAAACTAACTATAAATTTGTTACCTAACAAATGACATAACTTTTTTAAAATTTTACACTCAAATATTTTCACATAATTGTAAAATTTATATTTTATATTGACCATGTTTTAAAATGAAATTAAAGCATTTCATAGCTCATATTATTCAATAAAGCTACTTGCTAAAAATATTAGCAAAACTTACAATTAAGTGAGGTTTTAAACTTTAGCATGTAGCTAGTGTTTACACAGGATATGAAGCAGGTGATCCTGTGTACTGAATTTAAATGAGTAACCCAGGTGTGGCTGCTGGGTATTTTGGCCTTGTTTTGTTTTAATTACTACCAAATAATCTACCTCAGTAAAATTGATCTTTACCTAATAAACCTTTAATTACAAATATTTTTCTTTTAATAAATCAAGTTCCATTTTTCTAAAATAGCAGACTTATGCTCTATTTGAAGATATAAAAATAAGCAAACATTTAAAATGTTATCACATATATGTAAATACTTTGTTGGTAGGTAGATCCTCAGAGTAGGAGTGAGAAAATTAGTAGAAGTGAGTAGTTTGTTACTACTAATTAGCAATATGACCTTGGACTAGTTACTAGATCATAACACCTTAGTTTCTTTATCCGTAAAATGAAGGAGAACTTTATGATTTCTTAAGCCTCCTTCCAGATCTAAATTTCTACGATTCGATTATTTCAATTAAGAAACCCGGATCTGCATTAGGAAGCCAGATCCTAACATTACAGAATAACATAATAGTGGGTTATAACTTAAAACAATAAAAATATTACAACACTAATTTGAAATATATTAACTATACTTTCATATAAACAAAATGCGGGGGCAACAACTGCATATGCCTGTGATCATTTAATGACAGGATGAACAATGAAGTTTACAAAACAGGACATTTCATTTATGGGTACAACTTGAAGAAATATTTAATTTAACTGCACAAACTATAGACCACAAGAGAATTATACTGAAATATTTTACATCTTACTTTTGAAATGGAGTTCTGTTATACTCTGTATAGCTTACATATGGAAACTAAAAGAATTTAAAATGAATGATCACTAAAGCTGCAACATAAGAAAAGTGTATATAGGGATACAGGCTTATTTCTTTTAATAACACATTACCAGCCACATAATACTTATATGAATTAACACCATTTTCTGTAAAATTGTGCAATTTTCTAAAGGTGTAATGTTCAAGCATACCACTGACAAGCATCTGACTACTAAATTACAACTTTAAATAAAGGCAAACAATTTACTTCCTATTAATCTGATACAGGTATTACTGCAATTCAATTTTCTTTCAAAGGTGTGTTTTTACAAAGAACATCCAACCACTCACACATTATTTAAAAAACAAAACAAAAATTAAAACCTTTGTGCTAGAAATTGTCCCAGGACTATATTTTGACATTTTTAGCAACCTGACAAACCACTCTGTTTGCTTTCTTCCGCCAATACAAAAATCAAGCCAAGGAGCAGTTTCTTCATTTATTTCATTCAATGTCACAAGACTACACTAGGTCAGGGTAAAGGTCAATTATCAATAATGCAAGCTGTTGCTACAGGTGAAATATAAATGTTCATCTGGGCCCCGTTTCAAAGACTGGCTACTGAAACCTATTTAATAAGACCTATAAAACTAGGAGAATGTGGGAAGACCAAGAAATATGAAATATCCTCTTCCCACCAAACTTTGCTGACATCCTATAGCAACTTAAAGAAGGTACTGAGAAAACAAACTTTAGTTAGTTGGGGGAAAGGAGGCGAGGTTCCCTAGTAGCTTTAATAACCTCATGTTTTTAAAAATTTGCAGGACTGCTACCCTGCAGGCATCTATGACAGCATCACGAGGTTTCGGATTTAGTGTGGGTGGTTGGATAAAGTTGGACATTGACCAGTTTTGTGTATGCTAAAAGGCACCAGGCTGGAACACTGTATTCAGCAATTGGGTATGAGATTGCCAGTGCAGTGGGTTGGAAGATGTATGTATTGGCAGTCCATGTGGAACCAGTAGGCTTACTTTAAAAGGTTACGGCAGTCTTGACTTTGGCAGCTGTCTTCTATGAGTGAATATGAAGAGTTAAGAGTGAGCTCTAGAGTCACACCTATGAAGATCCAAAGTTGTTGTTGTTTTTTTTTTTTAAGATTTGATTTATTTATTCGACAGACAGCCAGCGAGAGAGGGAACACAAGCAGGGGGAGTGGCAGAGGAAGAAGCAGGCTCATAGCGGAGGAGCCTGATGTGGGGCTCGATCCCATAACGCCGGGATCACGCCCTAAGCCGAAGGCAGACGCCTAACCGCTGTGCCACCCAGGCGCCCCACAAAGTTGTTCATGTTTGAAGCACTGCATGTCCTTCAAAATATTAGGTCCTCAGAAACAGAAATCATGGAGTAATCCTTGGTAGGGGATTGGGGGAGGTTACACAGTTGAGAAAGTGTCACATTTTAAAACACTCAGCTACTTAAACTATTCACTTTCAGGGTGTCATTTAAATTAAAACATCAGCAGATGTAATTATGTAAACAGGTGAAGCAGCTTTATAACACTTAAGTATGAGTATCATCAGGTTAAGGCCCCCAAGCTCTTTGTCTACTATATACATCTGTGTCTTTCCAATGCCCATTCTGAATCCTCTGCTTCTAAAAGCAATTTGTGATGGATGACTACTCAGTCTCAAACAACACTTTTATTAATGGCAGCGCCCTAAAGACTACTCGATGCTCTTGACCGCATCTACAAAGGCAGTGTGCCTCAAACACACAAAACTTCTGGTCTTCACAGATGACTCTGGATCTGTTAACGTTTCATGATCACTTAAAAAAGACAGCTGTCAAACTATTTCCATAGGACATACGCTTTTTCACAGTAACCCCTCCCACATTCCCCGTCACCACTAAATCAAATGATTTTTCCTCATCAGAGTTAAAATATGGCAAGACAGAATTATCCATGCACCAATGAGTGGTGGTTCACAGACCTGTGCTTCAGTTTTAATATAGGATCACAGCATGCCTTTAACATTTGCCTGATAATCAGGTACTGAAATCTTATGATCTGTTGGGTATAGATTAAATATAGGTTTTTGTTAGAGATCACCCTGTTGGTGGATCTTCAGAAACAGGTACAAAGAATCTGAATACAAAGTTAAGTAAAATTATTTCTTAGTACCAAAATAGAAAATAATTGTTTTTCTTATGAAAAGAAAGCAAAGGAAGCCTTTTAAAACTAAACATGACAAAATTGAGAGGAAAAGTATACAGTTAAACTGGAATTTCAAGGTTCTAGATTCTAGAAAAAGAGTTCTGTTAAGTGTTCTGATATTTTCAAAAACAAAAATTAGATATTTTACAAAGGAAAAGCCCATAATGATTGTTACTCTGAATGGCAAGATTAATAGACATATGAGAAACCCCTCCTCAGCTACACTATTAAAATTTAGTTTCTTTAATTGGGAGAACTTGATTTTTAAGAAAGAAATATCACAAATAAATACTAATTATGACAGATTCCATAAAGGGCAGAAGTCGGTACTTTAAACAAGAGGAAATCTATAAATATTTGATATAATATTGGAATAAAAAAGTCCATATAAACTCTAAAAAATATACAGTTTCATCAGGCAGAGTATTTTTAAGCAATGTCAGAAGAATTATGACAGAATTACTCTATAATTATAAAATATTTTTAGCATGTGAAGGAAAATAATTCTACTTAATTTAACAAGAGGCATTCTTTAAAAATCCTTTTTTTTGTGACACTAAAACCAAATTGTTGCAAAAAGAAAAGCAGAAAGGTTCCCCAAAATCTAAGTAGTATTTTGAGGTAAAGAAACCACCCTATACTCCAACCCCAAAATCACAACGTTAAAGAGTCGCTACTTAAATATTAGTCAGTGCTCTGTGAACCATTTTATATTAAAATTGGATAGTTCTAACCATCACCCCTATAAAAAGTATTGTTTGACACAATGCCATTTTGATGATAAACTGCAATCTATAGCTCAAATAATTCTACCCAGGGATTAACATTTCAGAGGCTGAGCCAGAGATTATGTGTGTGGATCTTGAATTTCATCATCTCCCTTTGGCACAATAGCTTATTCTTCCTTTTTTCATCTATTCTCTCAAGAAGGGTCAGGAAAGCTTAGCCTTGCTGTTGCATTCATTTCATCGCTACATTAACCAGATACCTTGCAGTCTTTACATCTTACATGTTATTCCATTACAAACACTACACTGCAGTATAGTATGGCTAATGAGGTTTGTACCAAATCAAAGGGTGCCATCAAGTGGTTATAATACTCTAAACAGCATTACACTAAATGACTATTCCAGATAGCCTTTCTTCAATATAGGCAAACTGTGCCACTCTTCTACGAAAAAATGGGAATAAGGAATGGGGAACTATCCATATTAATTTTTGTTCTTTATTTTCTATCCTTCAGGGATTGCTTTTGGGCATATTGTATGTATAAAGTACAATTTTAGAGCCACAGTTAGGATTAATATTTATGTCAGCATATTATCAACTGATAATTATTAGGCACAATTCAAGCATGGTAGCACTACCAGGAGCTAAACAAATTTATCAATCAAAATTCATGACTAGATTAATAGCCTATTTCTGAAAATAAGCAATAATAGTACACATAATTAAAACACTGTCTTGTTAAATCTGTTTCCTATTACTAATGAAAAATTGCAAAGCTGTGAAATAAAGCCAGTATTATTTTATTTCATGCAGCCATGCTTAAGGTCTAAAAAGGAACCTGGCAGGTGGTATGAGAATGTATTTTCAGAAACTTAGAACTAACTTTCAACAGCTATTCAACAGGCTACAAGGGTCATTTAAGACTTTTGAAGAAAGAAATCTAGAACTGTTCTTAGAAAACACACCCAAGATAACATATAATTCAAATGACCCACTTTGCAGAGCTGGCTAAATTACTACTGCTTTGAACCATCCTGCACCAGGGAAATCTCACAAACAGGCTTAAAGCATCTTCATAACTATATACTTACTTCTGCTGCATGGAAAGCAAATTATCCAAGTTCAGAGATTAAACAAGATATAGAAAATTAAATCATAAAAACTAACTTGATCTTTAGAAGATTTAAGGAGCAGTACCAATAGGGAAGCAAACTCCAGGCAAAACTAAAGATCTGTATGATGGCAGGTGTTATTTTCTACACAGCTGTTACAGATTCTCTACAAAAATATTTCTCATCCCACTTTTTTTTTAGAGCCTTGCCACTCTCCCATCAAGTGGTGGAGTCGCATTCCCCTCCCACCGCCACAAACCTGCGCAGCTTTGTGACTGGTTTATAGGTAAGAGCATAAGGAAGTAACACTATGCAACTAGCAAGGCTGATTAGAAAAGGTGATGCAACTTCCACTTGAAGAGCTGGAATAGTTACTCCTGAAGTGCTCAGCTGCCACAAACGCAGTCTGAACGCCCTAAAAAAAATCCAAACTAACCCACTCAGAGAGGTGGACAATGGAAGGCCTTGAAACTACATAAAGTGAAAAACCCCCCCGATCTGTGCTCTGTTCCCCAAACACCTAAAGACTAGTGCATAAGATAGACGCCAAGCTAGACCTGCCCAGCTGAGTCCTTCTCAAATTCCTGACCCACAGAAACTGAGTAATCTGGACAGTGACTACAATCTGAGCTATCTAGCTGAATCATGAGTGGTAGAAAATGATAGTTAAGTTCCAGAGAATACTCAGCGGACACTAACCTGCACTGCTGCATTGCTTGTAACAACACTTAGTTGGTTACATATGGGAATGCAATAGGTACAGTTAATGCCCATGAAGCCATTGAATACATAATGGTAACAACAAGCGTAAGGGTCAGAAAAATGAGATTCTACCTCTGACAGAAAGGAAAGGATAATGTGGTTTGGAAAGAAAAAAGCTTAATTCTTATGTTTTACTTTGGGCAAGGAATCAGATGTCTTCTTGGAAAAGACTGAATTGGTGTTATAGGACCTTATAACATAGAGGGAAAGTTTTAAGACATTTTAGGACAACCCACATGAAAATACTAAAAACCAATGTATAAGAAAAAGTAGACTGTATCAGAAAGACAAAAGAAAAGATAGAGCCTTAAGCTATGAACTTTAATAAAGAAAAAAAAAAGCGGAAAAAAACATTTACTTAAAGGAATATGACTTCGGAAAAAACCACTGACATACCCAATTGCCTTTTGGTAATGTATTTTTCCACCACAACCTGCCCTCACCAATTCTTCCTCTGTGTTCTCTATATTGCTTAAGAACCACACAAGCATCCAAATATTCAAACTAGAAATCTGGAAATCATCCTAGACAGCCTGACCTCCCTCAACCCTCACAACTAATCAGTCACTAAAAATGGATTCCACCACCTTCTAAATACCTCTTGAATCTCTCTCCCCTCTTCTCTGTACCTGCTAATGTCACTGCCCTACTTCAAGCCCACATCATCTACTACCTGGATAGCTGAATTAATTGCCTATCTGATCTTCAGCTTTTCTGTTTTACACATCTCAATTCATTCTCTATAGCAATATTTTTTCAAACCGTAGGCTATGACCCACCCATTAGTGGATCATGAAATCAATTTAATGAGTTGTAAATTCAACTTAGTGGCTTGCAACCAGCATTCTAGAACATCAGGATAGAACAAGAAATAACTAGAGCACATGCCACAATACTAGTAAGAATAAGATGTGTTTCATGAATCTTTTGTTTTAGTTATATATAGGTGCCTATATGTATGTACTGGATCATAATGTAAAAAGTATTTCTTAGTGACAAGTAGTGACAATTTGAAAGATAGAAACTGATCTTTTTTAAGATTATTTGAGAGAGCGCGCGCGCGAGCAGGAGGGGAGGGGCAGGGAGAAGGAGAGAATAGTCTTAAATCAGACTCTGCTCTGAGTGCAGAGCCTGACGCAGAGCTCACTTGTCATGATCCTGTGATCACAACCCAGGCTAAAACCAAGACTCGGATGTTTAACCAACTGTGCCACCCAGGTGCCCCTCTTTTTTTAATTCATTGTTTAAAGAATTTTTTCATTATTCATTATTAAGGAAATTTTATTAAAGCAAGAATTTTGTAACCCGAATTACATTTCTTTGCTCAGTTACGAATTCTGTTATTTAAAACAGAAGTGACATTCTGAGTATTCCACAGTAAAGAATTACAAAATTAAAGAAAGAAACACTTTAAATTTTTGTACTAGGCTGAAAATTCTTTTTCCCAGGGTCTATAAAACATTAATTTGTTTTTCTATTTTACATATATACATATACATATATATATTACATATTATATATTTTACTGCCCAACACAGGGCTTGAACTCACGACCCTGAGATCAAGACCTGAGCTGAAATCAAGAGTCGGACACTTAACCAAATGAGCCACACAGGCGCCCCTATATTTTACTATTTTTTGTATGTGCTTCTGTTGTTGTTGAGAAACCGATCTTTCAAAATACAAGTCTGATCATTTTACCCCTGCTTAAAACTTTCCCATGGCTCTTGATAGCTTACTAGAATCATGAATCACAATTATACAGGATCTAGGCAAATCTGTATGTTTTACTACACCCAGGGATGATTCTGATGGGCAGCCAAGTTTGGGACCCATAGACAGACCTAGGATAAAGTTCAAATATTTTCATATAGCATACAAGGCCAGGCACAATCTGTCCCTTGCTCATCTCACTAGTTTCAACCCCTTCTGCTCTCCCCACTTTGCAAATGAAGCTGTAGCAATTTTATCCCTGTGCCTCTAGCAAGGCTGTTCTTCTGTCCTTACCTCAGACCCATCATTCTCACACCAACTCTATCTGGCAGGTAAACTTTTTAAAGTCTTTCAAGTCATAGTTCATATCAACTCCTCTTCGAAGTCTTCCCATGTCCCTGATATATGCAACAGGTCCTTGACACTCTAAATGGACCTCCCACAAGCTTCTTTTCTAGCACCATCACTGTAGTCTCAGCATTTGCCTCACAGATCTGCCTCCTTGACCAAACTGAGAACAACTTGAGGACCAAAACTTTGTCTTATTTGTATCTTTGAAGTCTAGGAAGTAAATGCATAGACAATTTTGCAGCACTCAGTATAATGGAGTCTAAAAAACAGTCGTTCTGTGACCCAATTAAATAGAATAATAATGGTCTCTTTTATAGAGGTTAACCCTACTCTTCTTTGTTTTTTTTAATGAGATACAGTTGACATATAACATTGCATTAGTTTCAGGTGTACAACCTGATGATTTGATATATGTATTATGAAATGACTATCATAATAAGTTTAGTTAACAGTCATCACCACACAGTTATATTTTTTCTTGTGATTAGAACTTTTAAGACCTACTCTCTTAGCAACTTTCAAAAATATAACAGTGCTATTAATTATAGTCACCACACACCTTGTGCACGGTTTGAAAAAAAAAAGCCAGTAGAAAAGCAATTTTAGAAAGTCTAGACTAAAAGAAGTAGGAAGGCATATATTAACAGTTGCTATGACTAAAGAGTTTAATATGTATAAATATAATGCCAATAAATCCTATGATATCTAGTGATCTAATCCAGTTCATGTCATTTGAAAACTTTTCTAAACTCTTCCTTCAGTTTAATAAGAACAAGAAAGAAATTCTTCAAATTTATTTTACTCAGATTGATTTATTTCAAGATTGACTCTATTTTCAAAAGAATGCAATGATTCAAGTATCATAAAATCAAAGCCATTAATTAAGGACAAAAAGAGGAAATAACAGGGAAAGCAAAAACTAAGTGCTGTGAAAAAATTCTGGCTAAAGAAAGTTGCAATAGAGTACACTCTTCCTCCCTTTCCTATCTCATATCCCTCTACCCCTCTAAAAAACAGCTCTTGCTTCCTATATTATATATAGTTATATATACGATTAACACAGAGAAAGAATTGTTATATATACAGAGAGGAAAAATTTTTTCCTATTAAGCCATTCAACAAACAAATTTAATATATTCAATATATACTTTTCCTTTCAGGATATTCTCAAACGTTCTTTGGTCTAGTTTATTTTAATGGTTTCACTGAAATAATTAACAAATGCCACAAGACAATTCAGACTGCCAGAATCGTAAAGGTAAATAACTCCAGGAAAAAAGTTATTCAGGGAAATAATGAGAAATTGCTCCTCCCACTGCTATGGCTATAGCTACAAATAGTCCGAGGACATACTGTATATAGCTAGATCTTTCCTTTAAAGTACATAAGAAGCAACTTGGAGAGATAATAAAATACAGACGTCTTCATTATTGTTGTCTATGGTCGTTATGATCTCAATAGCATGGTAATGTACATAAGCTCCCTAAGATTAGGGAGCCGAGGAATTTCTACCCTTGATTCTGCTACTATTATACAACATGAGAAATATCTTCTCTTTACCTGTTTCCCAGTAATGAAAGTATCAGCTATTGTCAACCAAATTTCAAAGGCAACACAGGAAGGGCAGTTACAAAGTATCTGTATATTCTTGAGAGTTTCTCCAAAACAATTTTTATTTAAAAACAAATCTTTTTTCCCACTGCTTCTCCTTTTATTTTTTATTTTTTTTAATGATTTTTTATTATATTATGTTAGTCACCATACAGTACATCCCGGGTTTCCAATGTAAAGTTCGATGATTCATTAGTTGCGTATGACACCCAAGGCACCATGCAATACGTGCCCTCCTTACTACCCATCACCAGTCTATCCCAATCCCCCACCGCAATCCTCTCTGAAGCCCTCAGTTTGTTTCTCAGAGTCCATGGTCTCTCATGCTTCATTCCCCCTTCTGATTACCCCCCTTTCTTTATCCCTTTCTTCCCCTACCGATCTTCCGAGGTCTTATGTTCCATAGATGAGAGAAATCATATGATAATTGTCTTTCTCTGCTTGACTTATTTCACTTAGCATTATCTCCTCCAGTGCCGTCCATGTTGCAGCAAATGTTGAGAACTCGTTCTTTCTGTTACCTGAGTAATATGCCATTGTATATATGGACCACAACTTCTTACTCCAGTCATCTCTTGAAGGGCATGTCGGTTCCTTCCACGATTTAGCTATTGTGGACATTGCTGCTATGAACATTGGGGTGCATATGGCCCTTCTCTTCACCACGTCTGTATCTTTGAGGTAAATACCCAGTAGTGCAATGGCTGGATCATAGGGTAGCTCACTTTTTAACTTTTTAAGGGACCTCCACACTGTTTTCCAGAGTGGCTATACCAACTTGCATTCCCACCAACAGTGTGGGAGGGATCCCCTTTCTCCACATCCTCTCCAACAATTGTTGTTTCTTGCCTTGTCTATTTTTGCCATTCTAACTGGCATAAGGTATTATCTCAGTGTGGTTTTGATTTGAATTTCCCTGATGGCTAATGATTTTGAACATTTTTTCATGTGTCTGTTAGCCATTTGTACATCTTCATTGGAAAAGTGTCTGTTCACATCTTCTGCCAAAATGCACTTCTAACTTACCAAAGTCTAACTTCAAATAATACTCTACCACTTCAGGTATATTAAAATATTTTAACAGTGTACTTTTATGTTTTGTGCTGCAGGATACATGCATTTTACTCTGACATCTATTATAAATCACAGAAAACATTGTTACATTTTTGGGGGTTTTAAATACTCAACTTTTCAAAAGATTAAAAATAAAAAGTATATATGCCTCATTCTCATAGCTACCATTTGCTGTACTCTATTTCTTTGTGCAGGTTCAAATTTCCACCTGGTATCATACTCTTTCTCCCTGAAGGCCTTCCTTTTTAAATATTTCTTTTAGTGTAGGTATACTGGAATTAAATCTTAGATTTTAATTGTCTCAGAATAACTTTATCTTTATTGTTTAAGGATGTCCTGGACAGAAGTGGAAATTTTGATCTGTATTAGATACATAGAGTATCATCAAATTTGAGAGCCTTAAAAGGACCTTGAAAATCCTCTATGACAGTAGTTATCAGGCATTTTATGTTAGTAGAATGCTAGAATTTGTGAAAACATGCTTGAAAGGATTAGAAATTGAACAGAAATTTTAAAAATCAAGCTTAGAAAAAAGTAATGAATCTTTGAAGGTTATTATGCTCTTTATTGCTTACTCTTTATCACTGGTCAGCTATTTATATTAAACTGTTTACCACCCTAAGCATTCAATTTTAAATACTGAAGAGGCAAAGTAGTCTCACATTCCCATAAACACAAATTCTACCTTGGACTATGGCTTCACAATGAACCATGTCTTTCACTCACAGTAAATTACCCTCCACTGTGGGCTGTGTCAAAAGTCCTGTCAAGCTCAAATTCATACCACTTGTATTAACATAAAATGCACATACTCATCAAAATCTAGCAGTGCAGTTCTGAAGGGTTTTAGTGACCTGACATGCCAGGAGATTCACCATTCTGGCCCATACAATTTATAAATATACAAACAAAAGACAGGTTAATATTACATAATAGCAGAACCAAGCCTAAAATTCAGGCCTCATAATTCTAGTGCCATTGATTTATAAAGCCAGTGTTCTATAAGAATTAGATGGTATCGTTGTTTTTTATTCTGTTCAAAATTCATTGGATTACTTCTGAAGCTGCTATGATGTTTAAATGAAAAGCAGTTACCCATGAGGCACTAATTATCAACATGTATGTTAACATACATATCATATTTCTCTATATTTTTATTTCTGAAATATATTTCTCTGGAAAAATAGGACTGAATGGAGAGTGAGAAAATTAACATGGCATATTAAACAAATCAACTCAGAAAAAAAGTTTTATTTTTTGCTCTTATTCTATCTATAATTAGTCTGCAAATTTAGTGAAAACAGGAGAAACATCTTATCAGCTCTTCCTTCCTTGCATTTCCCAATGAGCCTAGAATATTGTTCATATCAGAACAGATATACAAATGTGTTAAACTGGATGAAATTCTCACTGAATTAACATGGACTACTGATGGGCATTTGTACAGCATAATCTGTGCAAGTAGATACGTATCCACATATGTTTCATAGCTTTTATGAGATTGAGAAATGTACCTTCTATTCCTACACTCTGAAGGGTTTTAATCAGGAAAGGATGCTGTATTTTGTCAAATGCTTTTTCGGCATCGATTGAGAGGATCATATGGTTCCTGAGTCTTTTCTTGTTGAAATGATATATTGCGCTGATTGATTTGCGAATATTGAACCATGCTTGCATCCCAGGTATGAATCCCACTTGATCGTGATGGATAATCCTTTTAATGTACTGTTGGATTCTATTAGCAAGTATCTTGTTGAGGATTTTGGCGTCCATATTCATTAGGGAAATCGGTCTGTAATTCTCCTTTTTGAGGGGGTCTTTGCCTGGTTTGGGGATCAAGGTAATATTGGCCTCATAGAATGAGTTTGGTAGCTTTCCTTCTGTTTCTATTTTTTGAAATAGCTTTAGGAGAATAGGTATTATTTCTTCTTTGAATGTTTGGTAGAATTCCCCAGGAAAACCATCCGGGCCTGGAGTTTTGTTATTTGGAAGGTTGTTTATCACTGACTCAATTTCTTCATAATTAATTGGCCTGTTTAAGGAATCAATTTCTTCCGGTTTCAATCTTGGTAGTTTATAGGTTTCCAGGAAGGATTCCATCTCTTCCAGATTGCTTAGTTTATTGGCATATAGCTGTTGATAAAAATTTCTAATAATCCTTCCAATTTCAATGGTGTTCGTCGTGACCTCTCCTTTTTCATTCATAATTTTAATAATCTGGGTCCTTTCTCTTTTCTTTTGGATAAGTCTTGCCAGTGGTCTGTCAATTTTATTGATTCTCTCAAAGAACCAGCTTCTAGTCCTGTTGATCTGCTCTACTGTACTTCTGGTTTCTGCTTGATTGATTTCAGCTCTAATTTTGGTCAACTGCTTCCTCGTGCGTGGATTAGGCCTGTCCCTCTGTTGCTGTTCCAGCTTCTTGAGGTGAGAATATAAAAACTGCATTTTAGATTTTTCTATTCTTTTGAGTGAGGCTTGGATGGCTATGTATTTCCCCCTTAGGACTGCCTTTGCAGTATCCCATAGGTTTTGGACTGTTGTATTTTCATTCTCATTGGTCTCCATAAATTGTTTAATTTGATTTTTGATTTCCTGGTTTATCGAGTCATTCCTGAGCAGGATGGTTCTTAGTCTCCAAGTGTTTGAGTTTCTTCCAAATTTTTCCTTGTGGTTGAGTTCCAATTTCAGAGCGTTGTGGTCTGAGAATATGCAGGGGATAATTTCAATCTTTTGGTATCGGTTGAGACCTGTTTTGTGTCCCAGAACATGGTCTATTCTTGAGAATGTTCCATGGGCATTAGAATAGAATGAGTATTCTTTGGTTCTGGGGTGTAGTGTTCTATATATATCTATGAGGTCCAACTCGTCGAGTATGGCATTCAAAGCCTTTGATTCTTTGCTTAGTTTTTGCCAGGGTGTTCTGTCTATTTCTGAGAGTGGAGTGTTGAGGTCCCCTACTATTAATGTATTTTTATTTATATGTCTCTTTATTCTGGTTAAGAGTTGGCTTGTGTATCTTGCTGCTCCCCTGTTGGGGGCATATATATTTATAATTGTCATATCCACTTGTTGAATACTTCCCTTAAGAATAATATAGTGCCCTTCTGCATCTCTAACTATAGTCTGTAGTTTAAAATCCAATTTATCTGATATGAGAATTGCTACCCCAGCTTTCTTTTGAGGTCCATTTGCGTGAAAGATGGTACTCCATCCCCTTACTCTCAGTCTGAATGCATCTTTGGGTTCGAAATGAGTCTCTTGTAGACAGCAAATGGATGGGTCATTTCTTTTTATCCAATCTGCAACCCTGTGGCGTTTTATGGGATGGTTCAAACCATTTACATTAAGACTGATTACTGAGAGATATGATTTTAATGTTGCCATGTTGCCAGTAAAGTCTTTGTTTGTATTGGCTGTGACTTTCTGTTCTGTATCACTCTTGGGGCCTTTTTACTTTTATAGAACCCCCCGTAATATCTCCTGTAGGGCTGGTTTCGTGGTTACAAAATTGGTTAGTGACTGGCGATTCTGAAATGTCTTTATTTCTCCATCAATTCTGAATGACAGCCTTGCTGGATAAAGGATCCTTGGCTGCATGTTTTTCTCTGAAAGAGCTTTAAATATGCTCCCCCAACCCTTTCTCTCATTCCAGGTCTGTGTAGACAGGTCTGACGTAATTCTGATGCTTTTGCCTTGGTACGTGAGAAATTTCTTTGCCCTGGCCGCTTTCAATACTGTATCCTTGGATCTAATATTTGCGAATTGCACTATGACGTGACGTGGCGTAGGTTTGTCGTGGTTGAGCTTGGGAGGGGTCCTCTCTGCCTCTTGGACACGAATGTTTGTTTCCCTCGCTAGATTAGGGAAGTTTTCAGCTACAATTTGTTCAAATATCTCTTCTAGACCTCTGTTTTTCTCCACCCCCTCGGGGATGCCGATGATTCTAACATTGGATCGTTTCATTGAGTCAGTAATCTCCCGTAACCTACATTCGTGGGCGTGGATTTTTTTAAGACCATCTTCTATTTTCATTTTTTCCTCTATTAACCCATCCTCCAATTCACTAACCCGTTCCTCTGCTTCTGTGACCCCGGCCGTCAGAGTCTCTAGTTTTGCCTGCATTTGGCTCATAGAATTTTTAATTTCTGTCAGATTCGCTCTCATTTCTGTCCTTAGGGATTCTATATTCTCAGTAACCTTTTCGTTAATACTTTTTTCAAATCTACTCATCATTTTGACCATCGTTACTCTGAATTCCATTTCTGATAATTTGTTTATATCCATATCCATTATTTCTGTGGCAGAGGCCACAGACTCACTGTCTTTTCTTTGCTGGGGTGGGGGGGGCTTCTCCTTCTTGTCATTCTGATGAGGAGAGGTTGCGGGGTTGTCCAGAGCCCAAATTATTGACTGGGTCCCAGGCCGTGCCCCTTGTTTTATAGGGATCTTAGGGATGTGGGCTTCTTCTTTAAAGATTTTATTTATTTATTTATGTGGCAGCCAACCAGCGAGAGAGGGAACAGAAGCAGGGGAGTGGGAGAGGAAGAAGCAGGCTCCCAGCGGAGGAGCCCGATGAGGGACTCCTTTCCGGAACGCCGGGATCACGCCCTAAGCCGAAGGCAGGCGCTCAATGACTGCGCCACCCAGGCGCCCGGGTTGTGGGCTTCTTGATTTTTCAGCCTGCCTTCTGTGTTCTGGGGGAGGGGCCTGCCGCGCCAATACTCAGGCAACCCTGTTTGGGTAGAGTCTCCGTGTCCCCTGCGAGGGAGGGTGGGGATGGGCACTCTCTGAGCCGGTATTTCCAGGCTTTTGTTCTCTGGCGGCCCCCGAGCCGCCGCCGCCGCCGCCGCCGCACTGAGAAATCTAAAAACAAATCTATCTTAAGGCAAAAAATATTCTTCAAGCATTGAATTATTTTAAACTAAAGTACCATATTTATCAGAACACTGTTTTATCATGTCATTGAGCATAATACTATTATTACAAGGGATGCCTGGGTGGCTCAGTTGGTTAAGCACCTGCCCTCAGCTCAGGTCATGATCCCAGGGTCCTGGGATGGAGTCCCATATCAGGCTCTTTGCTGGACAAGGAGCCTGCTTCTCCCTAGCCTGCCGCTCCCTGCCGCTTGTGTTCTCTTTCTCTCTGACAAATAAATAAATAAAATCTTAAAACAAAAAAAAAAATTAACGGGCACCTGGGTGGCTTAGTCGGTTAAGCGTCTGCCTTCAGCTCAGGTCATGAGATCAGGGTCCTGGGATGGAGCCCTGATCCCACTCCCTGCTCAGTGGGGAGCCAGTTGCTCTCCCTGCTTGTGCTCTCTCACTCTCTCTCCATCAAATAAATAAATTTTTTAAAAAACTAAGTAAAAATAAAAATTGAAAAAATAATAAAAAACTTAAAAATTAAAAAAAAATTTTTTAAAGATTGTTATTACAAGACACTGTACTTCATCAGTGTCTAGTAGTCACAATCTAATAAAAATCAACTATTATACCCAATTTATGTTAGAGCACAAAGACATGCAAGGCAAAAATGCCTCATTAGTTTAATGATATAGAAAAATTAAGGAGTATGTCATACAAAAAAGAATCAAAAAATAAAATTTTAAAAAGAAGTCTGGCATTAAAATAGAAAAAAAATTGGTAGGATAATATATCATCCACAGAGAGTTGTGAAACTCTTCCTTATTTTCTGGAGAGCTTAAAGGTATTAAAGTACCAAGACAGTTTTGTACTCTAAGGTTCATATGGATCGGAGGTGCACATATAATTTTGTTTTTCTAAACACTTACACACCTCTTATAATGTTAGCAATTCCATTTGCTTTTCTATCAAGTACAAATGCAACTATATCTAATTACACAAGGCAAGGTTCCAATTCTATACAAAGAAATAATTAAACTTAACTTTTTTTAAGATTCTTTTTTTTTTAAGTAATCTGTACACCCAACGTGGGGCTCAAATCCACAACCCCTAGATCAAGAGTCCCATGCTCTACCAAACTGAGTTAGACAGGCACCTCAATTTAACTTAAAATTTTTTAAGAGTTTGTGTTTGTTTTTATAATTCACTTCATGGTTGTCTTTGAGCAAAGAATTATGTAGGAAATCTCCAACGTATTAACCGGTCTTTCAAGGTAGTTGGTGTGGCAGAAAACTAGAATGCCAAAAATCCATTCCATTATAAGACTAAGAAAGTTTTATTTACATATTCCTGAGAGAACACAGAGAGAGACAAGTGAAAGTAGTAAACTAAAAAAATATTAAATACTTTTCTGTTAAAAGTCTAGAGTAAAGCAATTACCAAATCTCTTCTAATGTTTGTCATCAGGGGGAGAAAAGGCCTCATGCAGATTCATAATGTCTTCTATGCACTAGTGTCTTTTAACTGCTAAATTTCTATGAATAAACATGTAAAAAATTGCTCAAATACATTGCTGGTTTCAAATATCTCCAATGTAGTATTAGAGGTTTGCTTTGATAGCTGTCTTGTTTGTCAGCTTCCTCCTTCCAACTGGCAGAAAAATAGAACTGAAAGAAACTGTGGCTGTCCTTTTCATTCATCTATAGGGAAGACATCTGAAGGATGAAGCAAGAAGAAGAAACTATATAGCTCTAGCGATTTAGAAGACGGACTGCAGTTTACTACTATGACTTGGTAATAACTACACAAATTATACGCCATTGAATTCATTCAGCATAAAGTTAAAGTTTAGACTATTTTTTAGCTTATAGAAACTAAAATACACAAGGCTTTAGTATCTTCCTTAACTCCCAGAACTCTCCTTTTAGTCATGTTGTGATCCTCTCCAAGGACATACAGTTGTTGGGAGCAACAATAATTATCTACTAAGATGCTTTCTGTTCTATTATCAACTTTAAATAGAAATGCCTATTACAATGCAAATATGCTACTGCTCTACTTCCTTTCATTTTTAAAGTCGTTTGATGAAATGTATATACATTAACTTAAACCTCTAACAAATTTAAACTTTTAAATACAACTCAAAATGTTACTTGGGTATATGCTAGTGCCTTCGCTTTGTTGTCTGCAAAAAGCATAGAAGATTTTTAAAAAGTAAGATAAGAGGGTGACTACTTCCTGAAGTTACAAAGTAACAGAATGGGTTATCCACATGAGAAGGGGTTTTCGTGCTTGTAACATGTCAGTCACCTGTTCTTCAAAAATTGTAAAAAATACCCAATGTCCCTTAAAATGTTTTGGGTAAAGATTTCATTCAAAATCTGATTTTAAAAGAAGGGGCACCTTCATTTACAAACTTTTACCTATTAAAGATATTAAAAAGATCTCAATCCTCTGAAGTTCATCGATGCAAGAGATAGCTCTAAGGATTCCAAAATTCAAGGTTGAGCCCTTGCTTGCTTGTGATAGCAAGCTGGCTGTGGTATCTGTTACCAGTGCAGGCTACTGCCCGCTTAAAGAGGGAAGGACGATTTCACAGATCTAAATGGTTGGGTAAGTGACCCCATACTTTAATATGCATCCTTTCTGAAACATTGTGCTTAGAAACGGTCTTCGGTCAAGCATATTCAATTCCAATCTAGTATTCAAGAGTTTCCATGTCCTGATCCTTTGTACACCTAATCACTTAACGAAGTAATTTCCGTATTCCCTCAAATTTCCCTTCCAAGTTTATTATTTTCCTCTCCTTTGTAAACTCTCTCTGCCACTTATTGTTAGCATGTATTGAATCCTTACTATTTTTTCAAGCACTGTGCTACATGCTTTTTATGCTTTTAAAATCTCTAGTCCAAGCTACCATTTTCTAAAATATCTGTTTCATAGATGAGATAACAGGTTCTGAAAGGATAAATATGTATAAAGTCCAAATTTACAGCTAGCAAGTATGATTCAAGTCCAGGCCTAACTGTACCCAAAGCCTTCCTTTTCCCACTATCCAATGCTTCTCCACTTCTCCTTTCAATTACCCTTATGAGTAAAGAAGTAGGATGCATATCCCCTGAGGACCCGAGACTAGGGATCCCAGGACTAGAAGCAGCGCAATCAAAACATAACATTTCTTTGAACTTACATTTCATCTTTAAAATTTATATGACTCTTGCCTTTTTCTGAAATAATTCTTTGGAGATTTCATTATAAAAATACCTTGAAGTGCATGTTAGAGAAGAGAATTTACAATGCAGAAAGACAGAAATTGCCACTACCTCTTAGGATAAACACAGCCATGTTTGACAAGCAGCTCTTAAAACGTTCTCGATAATTTCAGTCCCTATTAACTCATCTAACTCTAACCTCTGTTGTACTTTTCAGCCATCATTACGCATTTAGCATAGTACATCTCATTTTTTCTTGTTTCGTGTGTTTACCTCTCAAGCCAGATTTTAGTATCTGAGTAGAGATGTTCCTATGTATCCCCCATAGTAATTAATTAGTGCAGCCAGACTCTATACCCTGTGCCTAGGACAATAAATGTTTGATGATTTAAGAGTGAATAAACGCAGGGTAAAACGCATGGGGCTTCAGAGTCTAAAGACTTAAGCTTGAGACCAAGTTAAGTTGTTTTCTATGTGTTCTTGAGCTAGTCACTTCACCTCATGGACTCAAAGAAATTATAATAATGTCTACTTTAGAGAGATTTCTCAAGGATCAAAAGAAGTATTTATTTGAAAATAGACTGAAGATTTTATTCACTTATTTGAGAGAGAGAACATGAGACCACATGAAAGGGCAGAGGGAGTGGAAGAAGCAGACTCCTCGCTGAGCAGGGAGCCCCACTCCGGGCTCCATCCCAGGACCCTGGGATCATGACCTGAGCTGAAGGCAGATGCTTAACTGACTGAGCCACTGAGGCACCCCTCAGGTGAAGCAAGATCTTGAAGTTAATACACCACATTTACATGACTAAGTAATTTCAGAAAGTAAAACTGTAATAAATTCCAGTAAGGTATCGTCTTTTTAACTGATGTTAAGTATGAGGGCATAAAATTATTTTCATAATGAAATACATTTCATAGTGTATAAAGTACTGTTTTATACACTCACCTACCCCCATTTTCCAAATCCTTAATTTGGAAAAAAAAAATAATTTGGTGACCCTAATATGCTCAAAGCAATCTCCCCTTTTGCATCAGAATTCCAATTCGGTAGGTCCAAGTTGGGGCCCAACTATCTGCATTGTTAAAAAAATGACAAGGATGATTTCAGAGCAGTGAATGCTAATTTAAAACTAACAACATCGGGGCGCCTGGGTGGCACAGCGGTTAAGCGCCTGCCTTCGGCTCAGGGCGTGATCCCGGCGTTATGGGATCGAGCCCCATATCAGGCTCTTCCGCTATGAGCCTGCTTCTTCCTCTCCCACTCCCCTGCTTGTGTTCCCTCTCTCGCTGGCTGTCTCTATCTCTGTCGAATAAATAAATAAAATCTTTAAAAAAAAAAAAAAACTAACAACATCAACACTTCTTTCCTTTACCACTATTACCCACCATGTGAACCATGTAAATCTGTAGGTTCACAGCAACTATATAGTCAATTCTTTAACTCCCTCATTACCATAAAACTTAACTAAATGGTTATAAATAACTATAACCCTAGAAAAATCAACGAATACTTTTTAAAGTAATCTCTACGCCTAATGTGGAGCTTGAACTCACTACCCCAAGATCAAGATTCTCAGGTTCTACCAACTGACCTAGCCATCAGCTCCTAACCAATGTTTTTAAAATTAAATATTCTAGAAAGTAATCTACTGAACAATATGCTGTTTCACAAAGGAGCCACAATCTCTCTTGCCTCTGCTCATGCTAATCCAACCACCTGAAACACTCTCTAAATTCCCTGCAGCTATCAGAAGTACTTAATCTTTTATCCGAAATCTCTTATTTGGATTTTAGGCAATACAGTGCCTATGCCTGTATTACAGTGCCTAAATTACAGCAACACTCCCAAGGAGGTCTGAAGCAACACTCACAGTCAATTATATATTTCTACAGCAAAATGAATAACCGTGCACAGTAAGTGTCATAAATATTACAAATAGCTTCACCTCAGGTGAGGACAGCTTTTGTCACCAAATGAATTCGAACCAAATTTTTTTTTTAAATACACATTTTTAGAAGTCTTTAGATAGTAGAGATTTTGGATTTTGAGGTTACAGATAAAGATTTGTAAAAACTTTATCTTTTAGGTTCCAACTAACAAATCACTTTCATTGAAGAGCTCCCTCTAACCCACCAAGACTGGGGTTAGATAAGCTCTATATGTGCACATGTAATGCCCTACACTTACTCCTATCTTAGTGGTTGCCTGTTCATCTCCACCTAGACTGTAGGATATCTAGAGTCATAGGGGCCATTTCTTTTTCACTATTACATTCTCAATAACTAGCAAATATCTGCCACACAGTATCCATTTAATCAAGTTGGTAAATAAATAAGCAACTGTAAGTATTAAGACTTTAATAAAATTTTATTTTATTGCTCTGCTTGCTTGATCTGTAAGGCATGATTAACATCAGTAAAGATGAATCTCCACATAATAAATAAAAATCAGAAAATCCAACCAAAAAGACTACCCAACAGCATATTGTTGTACTAGTATAAAAACAGTGCTTCATTGCTATAAAATGAAACTCTTCCTTAAGTTTGTTAGCTAAGACATTTCACAAAGTAAACTACAATATGAAATAAATTTTTTAACATGCAGTAGTTTATTTACAATTTTAACTTAGGACGTCTTGCATTACACATAGATAAATACAGTATAGTTGACTTTAGATTTTAATCCATGTGTGGTCCCTTCTTGTGTCAAGAATTTTAGGATGTAGAATCTGAAGATAAAAAAACTTGCTTTCTTCTAATTAATATGCCCTAATAAAATTGACAGATAATTGACAAAAAATTACAGACATTAAGCAAGATGAAAATGGAAAACTAAGTAAGTATTTAAACCAATAGAGATACACAAGAATCTTAGGATTTTGGGGCGCCTGGGTGGCTCAGTCGTTAAGCGTCTGCCTTCGGCTCAGGGCATGGTCCTGGCGTTCTGGGATCGAGCCCCACATCAGGCTCCTCTGCTGGGAGCCTGCTTCTTCCTCTCCCACTCCCCCTGCTTGTGTTCCCTCTCACGCTGCCTGTCTCTCTCTCTGTCAAATAAATAAATAAAATCTTAAAAAAAAAAAAAAAGAATCTTAGGATTTTTGAGGATTCTGACAGGCTCTACGCACATATAATTATTCTTGGGCATACTTCTCTTTTAAGTGAAACAAACATTCTCCACTATTATCTTTAAAGCCAAAGGGTCACTTGAGAATAAAGGATGTGGAATTTTTCTCCAGAAGCATAATCGGAAAGATGTCTGAACTAGAACACATTAAATATGTAGCCTTAAAAGAAAAAAAAGCAAAGCAGGAAAAAAATGTGTGTATATATATGGACTTTCTCTGAAATTTGACCAAACTGAGAGTGAACTAGCTGACAAAACTTCATTTAACTACTAGCCATATCTAGAATACCCTATCTAATTTACAGAGCCAGCCAGGCACTATTCACATAATCATATACAACAGCAAGTTGACAGGTTAATTAGAAGACCAGGTAAAGCCTGTCTGAACTGTGAGTTTCCTATTCCAAATGCAAGAGTTCAAATCTGAGGGGTTTGGAGGGGAAGGTCTGTTGCTTCTAATATTGTTATATATTTTTTATGTGGAAACAAATACAAATAATACCACTTTTCAAGGACAAAACAATTTTTTTTTAAAGATTTTATTTATTTATTTGACAGAGAGAGAGACAGCCAGCGAGAGAGGAAGCCTGATGTGGGGCTCGATCCCAGGACCCTGGGATCATGCCCTGAGCCAAACGCAGACGCTTAACGACTGAGCCACGACTGAGCCACGCAGGCGCCCCAAGGACAAAACAATTTTTGAACCATAGGCCTACCAGATAAGAAAAATCATCTAAAAGGAAGTTTACCAAAAAAAAAATTTTTTTTTCATTTGTAGGTAGATCATCTTTTCTGACACACCAGTATCTTTTAGCAAGTTTCTAAACCAATGGTATTCAAAAGTGGCCTTCATTATTTACATCAGAAATGATACAATATCTGAGATTTTCTTTAAAATATCTGGTAAAAAAAAGAAAAGTGGAAGGACTGATGAAGTAAGTTTGGCAAAATACGATTCCTGAGGCTGAGAAGTAGGTACATAGAGATTCATCATATTATTCCTGCTACTTTTGTGTACATTTGAAATAATTTTAAAAATGTAAGTTGAGATTTTTAAAAGTTGGGTATATATAGTATATAATACAGTATACAATACTAACAAATAAACATATATAGGCATTACTGACTAAACCACTCTCTAGTTATTGGTTAACAGAGGAACAAAAAGTGGAGTTGTTCCTAGTGGAAGTTTGAACCTCCTTTCCACCCTCTCGGTGTCACTTCCACATAGAAGTAAGGTCAACAGGAACTAATCAGGTTCAAGAAAATTAGTTGGGTCACATTTCTGTGGGTAATAAGTAGGACTATACTATGGCAAATGTCCTACCCTAAAAAAGCTAGGCCATCTCTGATTGATACTTAAATTATAAATTGTCGTATGGGTTACATGGGGTAGGAAAGGATTCTTGTTTTTGTGGTATGTGGGTTGTAGTATTCTTCTATGTACTATTCACCCTTTGGAACTTTAGTATTCATGAGTTCCTTGGAGCTGAAAAGATAATCCCAGTTTGGAGTTACTGAAGAAGCTATACCAGTTTAAATGGAAGAAGCTGCAAGCTACAGTTCCTATAAAAATAGCCAGTCGTTACCCAGACATTGGAATGAGATCCCTTGGCTGAGATGACACAAAAGAAAAATATTTAGAGGAAAGAAGCATTAATACATATTTTTTCCTTTGAAAGAAAAAGCAGAGGTAATTTATCAGACTACAACTTTGCAAGATCAAGAGACTGACTTGATTTCGAAGGAGGATTCAAACTTAAATTTAATAAGGTCAGAAACTTTGTGATTTTATACTGTTTACCTTGTATTGTTTGAGCTATTATATCATCTCTGTTCTTGGTATAATGGTATTCTTGTCAGGTGAGTTTGGTTGCGCAAACGATCTTGTTCAATATAATCCAATAAAAGAAACAAAACAGAGGAGGATTTATAGTACTGCCTTGGAATTAACATAATTAATATCCCAATCCATTTAAATGGCTTCTGGAGGTAATATAACATAAATGGCAATAAAAAAAGACACTATGATGGCCAAACTGCCCATCTCATTGGTCACAGGTAGAAAGTGGGAAAGACTGGACAGGTAGCACCAAGAAAACACATTAAGATACCCTCTTCATCTCCTCTAAGTAGGACAAAGCACCTCAAGTAATCGCATGCCTAATATTAAATTCACTGGATTAGTGGTTTAAAAAAATAGAGGTCTGTTGATCTTTGGTGGGTAGTTCATGCTTTGTTTCAGTTGGTTTGGTTTTGGGGGGTTTTTTTGTTCTTCCTCTCAATTATCTGATCAAGAACAGATACTACTCCAAACTCACCACTGTCTCTCTTGCCTTTACCTGATCCTTCTTTTCTCTGCTTGGAATGCCTTTTTACATAAATCCTTTTTTTTTTTTAATTCTTTTTGGGGCGGAGTGGAAGAGAGAATGGAACAGAGAGAATCTTAAGCAGGCTCCATGCTGTGCATGGAGCCTGACATGGGGCTCGATTCCACAACCCTGAGATCACGACCTAAAACAAAATCAAGAGGCAGACACCTAACCAACTGAGCCACCCAGGCACCCCTCTTTTTTTTTTTTTTTTNNNCTAAGCTCTGTAGCCACTTCCTCCAGGAACTCTCCCCTGGTGCTGCCCTCCTTTACACCTCCTAAAGGTATCTTTTTTTCTTGCATTTTTTAAAATTATACAACACCCCTAATAGTTTATAAATTTCAGGAAGACAGGATACTTCACACCATCAAATATAAGTCTCTATTGGTTTTTAAAGGATGCACTATCATTTTATATAGCACTAAGAAAGAAAAAAACACTACCAATTATAATTGTGGGACACCAAAAATTTAAGATGATCCAATTTCAGATAAGTTAAAATGTGGGGGGAAAATATGCATCTCAGAATCAGTGAAATTCTGCATGTCTTAATTGACTTTGTAGCGTCAATATTAACAAAATTCTAGGCATATAGAAAATTCACATTAAATGTTTGCAAAATGAATGAATGAATGAATGAATTCAACCTGGGTTGGTGTTTTTCATCAATACATATTTTTGGACTCACTTAAAAACCAAAAGAATCTAAAGAATAAAAATTTTTAATTTTCAAAACTAAGACTTATAGGTATAATTTACAAATATGCTGGTTCTGATTTTCATTGGATAACAAAGCACCAGGAAAGAAAATAAAATTGTTTCCTAAATATAACTATTATGGCTTCACATTAAAATAAAACCCACAATGTCAACTGCCTGGGTGAACAAACATCATTATATTATGGTAAATAAAAAAAGAAACATGTTGCTTTGTGATATTTGCTCTTGATGGTCTGTACTAATAATATGGAAATGGACTGTAAATAATCCAAAATAAAGGATAATTTAAAACTCATTTATATTTGTTTTTGAAGTATATTCATATATTCATATTGTGGAAAGATAAACACAAACATAGACCGTCTGCTCCAGGGGTAGATATTAATGAATTACCAGCACCAGATTAATTTCAGAAAACAAACTGGTCCTTAATCTTGGATTAAATTTATAAGGGGAAGATGTCTTAAATTAAAAGCTAGAAACTTTCAAAAGATAAAAATACGTTTAAGTTTAACCCAAATGAGATATTTATAAGTTGCCTTGTCATTTCTTGAGATAAATAAAGTCTAGAACTGCTGAGAGGCATAAATGGTATAAAGGAGTGAAAAAACTAAAATCCTACAACAGTAAGTTTGGAAATCTAGCTTCCTTTCCTTTACATTTTTCCATGTCCTCTACAAAGAACATTATATAAAAATAGCTACCCCTTACTGAACTAGATGCTTTTATACATTATTTCTAATTTTCAATAACCTACAGAGTAGACATTAATACCATCATTTTATACTTAAGTACACTGAGGCTATAAAAGATTAAATAACTTGTCCAAGGTCACAAAGCTAGCAGTAGTAAAATCACCTCTAAAGTTTCAACCTATGTTAGAAGTAGCTTTCTGATCCAAAGAAGAAAACTCAGAAACAACTGGAAAATCTTTTCTATGACTAGAAACAAAAGAACCAATAAAATGAAGACAGCATACCTCAATTTATATAAAGTAGCAAGAAAGCTGTTTTGAGAAAAGATATTCAGAATTCTGGGGACTGATAAATCCTGGAATTCCATTTAGTAATGTTAGAAGCAGTCAATAACTTTCAGACTGAATACGTACAATAATTAAAGACTACCTTTACTACTAATACATATGTACCTCATAGGTCTATCACTACGGAAACCTGATTAAAACTTCTGTATGACCCTACAATTTCAAATTATTTCTTTCCACCTTTATCACTAAGGGAGGTAGTTACTGCATAGGAGTAAAGGGCACAGGCCACGGAGAATGACAAGACTAGATAAAATCCTAATTTCATAGCAATATAACTTGAGCAAGTTACTTAGCCTCTCTAAATCTCACTTTCTTTATTCATTAGAATAAGGTTATTAATATCAGACAGTGTTATTGTAATGAGTAAATGAGATAATGTGTATAAAGCATTCTACACAGTATCCAGTATACAATAAGTGCCCAATAAATCTGTTATAGTAATCTATTCTGGAGAATTCTCTGTTTTATTGGTATATATTAAACAAAAACTAAACTTTTTTTTTATTGGCTGTGGGGTTATAACACAAAGTGCAAGGAAAAGAAAGGTCCATTAATATTCCATTCAGAAACAAAGCCCAGATTTTAGTCCTTCGAAATTGTAATGGGGCTGCCCATTACACTTTTAAAATGTAGAGCAGAATACAACATTGTACCATATTATTGCTACAGGGAAAGAACTGTTTCTCCAGACAAGAATCAATTTCATCATTTACCACTGAGGGGAGCTGTAACCTAGGAAAAGGTTTATACAGCGTCCCAAGATTATTTTTAAACTTTCTCACACCTCACAGTATTCGTTTAATGCATTCTGTTTATGCGCTATAAAGAAGAGGCTTATATGCACCTTTCGGTGAGTTAGTTTATAATACCACTCTTCAGAGACTTGGAACTGGTATGTGTCCATCTTCGTTGTGTAATAAGAATACCTTTCTAGACAAATTTAAAGGTAGTTTTTACCATCAACTACAACCCAAATTTAATTGGCTAACTCTTTAACACATCAAGTTAACAAAGAGACTTCAAATGTATCACTGAGTCATGAGTATTAAAAATTGAAAGACCATCCATTGTGGAGAAGCCCTTATATGAGAATGAAAGCTAGCTTTTCTCAAGCTGTAATCAATTTCAAGAAGTCTAAGTTCATTTGTTTTTAAAACTTCAATGACTACTCCACTCATAATGTTCAAATCTATCCTAAGAAAGTCCAGAATTGTTAACATGTGTGAACATTTAACACAGTTACACTGGCTTGCTATCCAGCCATCAGAACTCCCCCTACCATGTTTGGACCTGATCTTCCCAAACTTCCCAGCTCCCCTGGGCTAAAAATGGCCCAGCTACTGCTGGAAAAAGTGTAGTATTCCTTCCATCACTAAGATATACAACAAAGTCACTGAGATATACAACCAAGTCAGGTGATATACTGACTCTGGAAGGAAGAATATGCTACAAGCAAAGCATGTTATAAATTTGGTATAAATATATTTTAGAATTTTAATGGTGATCATGATGATGACAATGGTAAAAAACTAATATTCACTGAATCTACTCACTATATTCTCATTGCCTATCTTCCCTAAACCCCATTTGAAAATATCTACTCAACACCTATGATATGCCTGTTAATCACTTGGGATTCCACAATATTTAAATTAACTGAAGATGATTATTTAAGATTTTATGTATTTATTTGAGAGAAAGCAAGCACGAGCTTGGGTGCCAGGCTGAGGGGGAGGGAGAAGCAGGCTCCCCACTGAGCAGAGAGCCTGGTGCAGGGCTCAATCTCAGGACCCTGGGATAAAGACCTGAGCCAAAGGCAGATGCTTACCTGACTGAGCCACCTAGGTGACCCAACTGAAGATGATTATTAAAGCACCAGTCGAGAATCCCTCAACCCAAAGAGTTAAAGCATGTACTTTATTTTTAAAGATGTCAAAGGTCATTCATGATTTTGTTCAACAAATGTTTAAATAAGTTATGTGAGAAGCACCATGCTAGATGCTAAACAGATAAAAAGATGGGTAAGACATAGTCTTTCCCTCAAGCCTCAAACTGAACACAAGTATACACATAATTCAGTAGAGTATTTTTACCTTTATAGTTGCAACAAAAGTACTTCTTAAAAATAATACTGCTATTGGCTATCATTTCATTTAAAAAATTCTAAAAGCTACAAATCACTAATTATCATAGGTAACATTTCTCCTACCACCAAAATGCTAGTGTACTTTAACAATGTATATAGTCAACAATGTGAAAGGTGATGAAATTTGCCATTAGCTTACATTTTCTATGACAAATGTCCACTCTTTATCTTCAAATTCCTCTGCATGAGGATCCTGTAAAAAAAGCAAAATATAAAGTTGAAATATATTTCTTTAAACCAATTAATCCAATCAAGAACATATAAACAGCTCTGCTTTTAGCTTTTACCAACTTTTAAAAAGGGAGAAGCACAATAGCCTACCTTTATGAAACTTCCACAATTTCTCTACATCTAAATTCTTATTTTACATTGAAAAATTCTCTATTTTACTTATGTTGATGCATGTAATTATCGTCCATCATTGCACCAATGACAAGACAAAAAGAACCCTGATCAGAGAGACTGCTAATTTAGTGAGTGAATTTAAGAAGTACTTTATTAAGATATAAAATGTTCATATAAAGCCCTCATCTTATTTTTAAACTAACAGTAAGTACCACTTGAGAAAAGGTCTTCTTCTGCAGAGGTTATATAAACATCTGGAATTTCAAAGCACCGCAAGGGACTCCATAATCTACACAAAATGGCAAAGTGGAGTGGCTGTTTCACTCCCCTCCCCTCCCACTAACCCAGAAGATGCCTCAGAAACCTGAGGTAAGGTAATGGATCCTCCAACCAAATGAAAATTTAAAAGAAAAAAAAAAAGGCACACTTTTGCAAGTATTTACATTACAAATATGTATTATATATGTATGTATATATTTTATATATTTATTGTTATATTAGATAAGAGTATTATGTAAAAATTATTATACCTAAAAATTATATATATTCTTATTATATAGAAACTAGAGATGGGCTATATGGACTCAAACATAATTGTCCTTGCCTTTGAAGACAAACACAACTAATCTAAATAAATATGATGAAAGAAATACATGGTTTCACCACAGATTAGAAAAAAACACATCACTAACAGGAATGAATAGAAAAGCTTTATGAGAGAGAAAGCATCTGGGCTAGATGGGATTATATAGGATTTCCACAGATATTCGAATAAGTAAAGACAAAAGGCAACAGTAAGTATAAGACATAAAAAGGAAAGTTGTGGGGTCGCATCACATGTGCATTTACTTATTCAAATTCAACTACACGTAGTAGAGAAGGCAGAGGGATGGAGGCACTGAAAATCCCTCTAGTGGAACTCGGCTCCCACATGCTTCTCATAGGGAAGCCTCTTATTCATGATTGAGTCCACTTTAGTATATTAATAATCTTTTGCTTCTACTGCCACAGTTGAGTTTTGGTACTAAGGTATTTCAAGATAAAAGTGACTATTACATTCTTTCAGTTTTCTGCCCTCCAATCAATCTTATATACATATTATCCTCCCAAACCACAATTCTGACCATGTTAGTACCAACTCAGATTTCTTTAATGACACCTACAACCTGTGGGATAAATTCCAAACTCCTTAGCTACTTCTTTGTTTACTTATTCTTCACTTTAAAGCATGGTGGCTGGCTGATTCTGAGCTGTACTGAGGCAATTAGTTCTATGAGTAAATTCACATAAATGGGATAAAAATCTGCCAAAAAGAAGTTTCTTTGGTGATGATAGGCAGGGGGAGGTAGGAAAGGCTAGAAGAGAAAGACAGGAAGAGCTGTCTACCTGACATTTGTTTCCTCAGCTTGGCCCTGCCCATGAGCAAGGCTTATGGAGAGAGAATACTGTAAATAAAGGTTGAAGGAACTTTTCCATAAGTGATTTAGGGCACAAGCAGTGCTACTTTAGAGACCAAGTAATACCGTGTACCACAATGCTGAAAAAAGAGACATCTTACCACCCTTCCTGCCTGCTCTTCCCCCTCATTTTGTTGAGGAATGCAGTATAGCTCCAGAACAGCTAATATAATAATAATACAATAAATATTTACTGAGCACACACTCTGCCCCAGTTACTGTGCTGTTTTCGTCATCACAGCAACTTATGAAATAGGTAATGTTTTTATTCCCATTTAAAAGAACAGAAACCTGAGAACTAAAAGATGTACCATACCACAGTGAACAACAATTAAGTAGTAAAACTATGCTATGATTCCAGGTCTTTTAGCTATGTTTTTGGTCCAGTTTTACTACTTTGTCCCCAGACCTAGAAAAGTATCAGGCACACAGTAGGCTCTCAAGAATATCTAAGGAATAAATTAATGACTATATCCTATAATTTAACAAACATTGAACATGTCTTACATATGACATACATTAATTCTCAAAGCAGATGAAACATTTTTTAAAAAACACAGACGATGTATTACTCTTACGGGAATAATCCCAGCAGGACCAAGGGACACATCTGATAGGGCAAAGTCAGTCAAAAGATGTAAAAGAACAATAGTAACGTTCATTTTCAGGCCATTTTTAAATGGCATAGCTACACAATTAACTATTTATATTATTGACCAGACAAAAACATTTGTAATGAAAATTGCTTCTAGCTTGAATCAATTAAGTCTTCTCTGAATCATACTTTCTACCCTATAGAGCCTCCTTTCTCCTCACTGCAGTAAAGAGAAAAATTGAAAATGGCTTAAAGAACCATTTTTCTTTTTAAAACCCTAACAAGCTTTTTAAAAAATTTATTTACTAGAAATAGCTATTTTTTTTAAATTTTTTATTATGTTGTTAGTGACCACACAGCACATCCTTAGTTTTTGATGTAGTGTTCCATGATTCATTGTTTGTGTATAACACCCAGTGCTCCATGCAATATGTGCCCTCCTTAATACCCATCACCGGCCTATCCCAATCCCCCACCTCCCTCCCCTCTGAAGCCCTCAGTTTGTTTCCCAGAGTCCATAGTCTCTCAATCTAATTCAAATTTCAAAAACAAGCATGCAGGCTAGAAAAGTTAATTTCTGGCTAAGTCACAGGAAAATGAAACATACTGCTAACTTTTCATAAAAGCATTTTGTCTTTGAGCACACCTCTATTGAATACTACACTTCGGACAAAAGGGTTTAGAGCAATCCTTTCCTACTTGTGAATTTCAAGATTAAATGAATTGTGGGACTTTAATAGAAGTAAAAGAAAAAGGAAAACATGAAAAAGTTTTCCACTTGAATATTTTAAATGCTGTCAAAAACAAGACCCAAAATTTACACCGTAAGAATGATAAGTTGTTTTACCTTTCTGCCTTTCTATTAGAATTCTGGGGAGTTGGGAAGATAAAAGCGACCACTGAAAATATTTTTTTAATATTTAAAATGATCACAAGGTTGCCTCAATAGCACAACCGAACAGAAATGTTTACTACAACTGGGGAGAAAGGGGTATTTGGGGTTTTTTCTACAGGCTAACACTCGAAGTCATAAAAGTTCCATGATAAAGATATGCTCAACATTCCCATCAGTACTTGAAAACAACACTTAACTCTTAATCCTCCAAGTACTACATTTCAACAGCCACTTTCAACTCAGAATCACTCAGTGCACATCCTTTCCCCAAACACATGGCTGTCAACTATTTATCAGCTCTATTCTAGCCGCTTACTGTCATCATTTTTTTAAGTTGTAAAACTATGTCCATTCATTTCATCTTTCCCAATGTAAACAGCAAACCAAATCAAAATACTCAAGAGATTACTTAAAAATCTTCCTCAAGAATATCAGAGATCCTGCTGTAGTTTTTATTACAGGATAGGTCGTACAATGTAGAAGAATGAAGAGGGTGAAATCACTGTGACTTAGCAAGAGACCTTCTTCCTTAGTCTCAGTTTCCTTATCAGTACAACAGGAATAATTACACAACCCTAGGGTTGCTGTGAGAATTAAAGGTCTTGCACTCTCTACCAAGCTTACTGTATCATTCCACTAGGAAGTATATAGATGAGGGAGGTTCAATAACAGGCTTTTAGGATAGCTGACTGAAGGGCTATAGGATGGTCCTGAACTTTCTGAAAAAAAAAAAGGAAGAGCAGCTATTGTCTCATCCCTTCTGTCCTGAAAAAGTAACTTCAATACAACTGGAACGCTTCAAAGAAGAAATGAAGCGTGTGCTTTCTAATTTCACCACTTTCATAAAGTCTAAAAATGAGACTTTTCCCCACCATTCTTTTGGAGCAGGTAGGGAGTTAGTTAGGAAAGTAAAGATTCTAGTGCTTAATGAGGACTTGGTGAGGACTACTTTATAATGCTCCAGGAAATATGGAAGACTTTCAAGAAAAAAGCATGTATGTATTAATAGGCAGGTAGGTATACATACAGCTATGTTTTTGGATCTGCCCTTTGAATTTACAACCAGAATTTTGCTTTTAAGCTGCAGTATTTGTAAAATATTAATATCAATATTTATCAAATATCAATTTAGAACTTCTTACATTAACATCAATAAAATACTCCTCAAATTCTAATTTTAAAGATTTATTTATTTATTTGAGAGACAGAGTGGGGGGAGGGGTAAAGAGAGGGGGAGAGAGAGAATCTCAAGCCGACTCCTGTTGAGCACAGAGCCTGATGCAGGATTTGATCCCACGACCCTGAGATCATGACGTGAGACCCTGAGATCATGACCTTAGCTGAAATCAAGAGCCGGTCACTTAACCAACTGAGCTACCCGGGCGCCCCTCAAGTACTAATTTTAAAACACATCTTGTAGGGGCGCCTGGGTGGCACAGCGGTTAAGCGTCTGCCTTCAGCTCAGGGCGTGATCCCGGCGTTATGGGATCGAGCCCCACATCAGGCTCCTCTGCTGTGAGCCTGCTTCTTCCTCTCCCACTCCCCCTGCTTGTGTTCCCTCTCTCGCTGGCTGTCTCTATCTCTGTCAAATAAATAAATAAAATCTTAAAAAAAAAAAAAAAACACATCTTATAGTTAGTCAAACTGGGCTCACAACATGAGGCTCAGGACTAAGAATTCCATAAACCTCAGCTTTCCACAAAGAAGCACTTTAAAATTTCCTGGGAGTAGAATGTAGGAAGTAGTAAAAGAAGTATTATAACTGATGTCAATTGTAAGAAGTCCAAAAGGGCTCCCAGATTATTCTGACTTCATAGACCATGAAATACCCTGATGCCCTTGCATTGTTCTAAATTGCTATATCCATAAAAGTAATGCACATCAAGGAACCAGGTTGGACTCAGATATATAGAACAATGAATAATGAAATATTCTGTCATTTAGAACCATGACTATTTAAGTTCTATGACTTATAAAAATGGAACTTACCTTAAAAAGTGTCACAGTGATTTCAATGTTTTCAGGAACAGGCCACACTACAACACCACGATATGGATTTTTTATTCCAGGTTGCCAGCTATGAGCCTACCAGAATAGAAATAATGGCTTCAATATGAAGTACAGGAAATGCCATGTTAATAATTTACAAAAGTTTATCGACCCTATTAAACTATCCATCAGATCTGTAGTCTCCTTGAAACAAAAATGATTAGTCAAATAAGACTTTTCAAGCATTAAACTTGGGCCATGACAATTCTATCACATGACAGCTATAGATTACTATCTGTAACCAAAACTTTACCCTCTTCCCTCCCCACCACCACATAAAAGAGTATGCAAAGATGAGGTGTCTCATGTTTTCAAAAGCTACTATTTGTGACTGGATAAAAATTTTGTTAGGAGAAATATTTTAAAAAATATTTTGTGATCTAGGAACTTAAAGGCAATTTCATTCTTTAAAAGGAAAAACAAAGTATATACTTTGCATTTAAGTTCATTTCCTATTAAACTGTAATGTTTATTTGGCACATGTAAAGAAGCAAGCAGTTTTTACAGAGTTAATATTTCTAGCACTTATAATTTTCAAGATTCTTTTTTCTTGTAAATCTTGTTTATCATGGTTCCCTAAGGACTCCCCAAATTTGGGGGTCACCACTATGGTTCTTTTGTTGTGGTGGCATTTCTAGTCAAAGCTGGATAAGAAAGTTAATTGAAGAAATAAAAAAATCAAAACTGAAAGAGAATAGATACTTATTACATAGTCAGATGTACATGTTCAAATAGGCAGGTGGATATATGTGCCTAGAGTAATAAATCTGGGAATCATTAGCACACAGGTAATACTTAAAGCTTAAGAGTGGATGTGATCCCAAGGGAAGGAGTACAGCTAGAGAATATAAATGTTCAAAAATGAACCTTGGAGCACAACATTAACATATCCAAGAAATGAGGATGGCTCAGCAAAAGAGGGTTTGTACAGCAGAAGGAAAACGAGAGGCATGTGGCATCCTGAAAGCTAGTGAAGAAAATGTTTCATGGAGAAGGGAACAATCACCTGTGCCCAGTCTTGATGACAGGTTAGACAGGACAAGGCCTGAAAAATGACCACTGGATTTAACAAAGCAGAAGCCATTACTGACTTCACAAAAGCTGTTCCTGTGGAATAAGGAGAGCAAATGCCTGATTGGATTGGAATGGGTTCAAGAAAGAATAGGAAAAAAGAAATTAAAGATATCAAGTACACGCAATTCCTCTGAAGTGTTTTGCTGAAAGAGAAAGAGAAAAACAGTCTGGTGATAGTGGTAAAATAGTGTCAGAGAGAATTTTTTTAATAAGAGAAAAATATTTTAATGCTGATGGGAAATATCCAGTTAAGGGGGAAATTTAATGATGCAAAAGAGAAAGAATTACTAGAGTAATGTCCTTAATGATAGAAAAGGAGACAGACTGGCCTTTGTCAGTGATAATAGGAAAGAAGTTATATGAGTGCAGATGTGCGCCAGGAACAAATTTAACAGATGAGAAAACTGAGGCACAGATTGGCCCAAGATCACACAGCAAGTAAGTGGCAGATTTTGAATCTGAACCCACAAAATGGAACTGAGAAAGGATCGAGATCATGGAAATTTATGTCCATTCAAATCATATCATATCTTGTTAGTTAAAATACCACCATAAGAAATAGGTTTAGTAGCATTCTCCTCACTCCAATCCATAAATTGTCAATAATTCTCCCTCTATTTGCTCTCCATTGCCCTCCAGTCACAAAACTTCAGGTAAGGGAAGGGAAGTAAAGATTCACCACAACAGACTTAGCACACCATACCCAAAGGTAAAGAGCTGAGTGCTGTTGATTAAAAATTATCTCTAGAGACTCCTCTATTGCCCTGCCTATTTATGGAAATATGCCTATTGACAATCCTAGGACAAAAACTCCACGAAGTAAACAATCTCCATTTTGAAAAGTATATTTCTGCTTACCTTAGATAATCTTTAATCAAAACCCTGCTCTACATATTCTACATACTTAATCTTGAAGATTGATGACAATTCTCTATCATAAATGTCTGTGAGGATTTCTGTGTCATCTCATGTACTATGATGGTAGATCAGGCTATTCCTCTGGTCTCTTCAAACTCACCATCATTCTATTTTCATAGCCTCCCCATAGAATAAAAACATAAGAAGAGTATAATAACTGAACTCTCCTTATTAACCACAACAGAAAGATAAAGTATTTGTAAAATTCTTTTAAAAAATTGATTTATTCATTTGAGAAAGAAAGAATGTGTGCAAGTGGGGTAAGGGGAAGAGTGAGAGAATCTTCAAACTCCCCACTGAGCACAGAATCCATCTTGGGGCTCGATCTCATGACCCATGAGACCATGACCTGAGCCAAACGACAAGTGGGATATTCAACTGACTCAGCCACCCAGGGGCCCCCTTTTTGTAAAATTCTTAATGAAGAAATGACCATCAAAGAAATTTAGACCTGAAGATATCCTTAGGAGATCTAATGCAGATAAGGAAACTAAAGCAATTAAAGAGTAAACAGCTTGCCTGAACTAGTCATCAGTAGGAGAACCACCTCCATGATTTCCAAGTTCAGATTTTTTTACTTAACCAACATCATACCCAGCTCTATCCCTGATTCACACAGTAGTCAAGAAAATAGTTTTCTATCCCTAAGGTCTTAACATTTATTAGATGATATGGAGATGAAAAGCAGGTAATGCAGAGACTACCTAACAACTGGGCAAAGTTAGTAGATGGTAATGTCAGATCATTTCCTCAGGTACCCTAATGCTGGTCTTCTAAATGACCTCTTTCAATTCTCAGTCTTGGATCACAGAAACTAGATTGCTCAACAAACAAAAATACAATCTGCTCAACAAACTGAAATCTTTTTTCTTTTAATTAAAAAAAGATGTAAGGGTGTGCTAGTTCCCAAGTTGCTAGCATGCTGTCATTTTCTTACCATTCTAACCAGCATCTCTCTCCCCAGCAAAAAACGTCCAACTAAGTCAGAGATCTGGCTTTCTCTTATTCCTTTTAGAGACTGTACAACTTGACTAAGTTAGGACACTGTAACAAAATCAATTAGTCCAGCTGAGTAGCTGGCACTACCAGCTTTATAATGTTAGCTAATTACTACAGAGTAGGCAGAAAATAGGACCAAGTAAATTTTACTGGAGAGGAAACCAGGAATGCACACCGTAGCAAACATGAAAAAAAGTATTCCTATTTTCAAAGAGCTTACTACAACTTCCACCTCAAACGGAATTCAAGAAACTGAAGCTAGAAAAAGAATGAAAAGCCAAATATGGGTATAAATAGTGAGTACTAAATTGGGTAAAAATACCAATATGTGCAATAAACATCTAATTGTACAAATCCATGGGGACGTTAATTTAGGTTTTTAAGAACTTGATTAGAAAAAGCACATCACATTGGCAAAGATCAGCACTACAAGAACCGTGATCAGTTTCCATTGAGAGTAACAGAAAGGATTCTTTAGAAAATAATTAGGCACAGAAACACAAGTACAGCTGTTCAGCTTCTTTGTATAGTTAGGAAAGGCAGGTTATTTCTTTATTTGTCAGCATCCTAGTACAGATAATAGTACAAAGGATCAGACCACATTAACCAGTTCCCCTTATACAATTTTTCTCACTTTTTAATCATATGACAGATCGTTTGTCAAAGCAGGCCTAGGAAAAAGGTAACATTTCTCAATATAGGGTCCTAACCCTCAAAATGCCTTATTTTCTAACTATTTCATGTCACACCTTCCCTAAAAGACTTGTACCTAATATGGTACTGAATACAGACTAAACATTCACTTGTTATTTCTGATTCCTACAAAATAAAAATATTTCACTAAAAACTTATGGTTGTCAGTTGTTAAATAATTTTCAATTTATAAAACTGCATATACCTATATGTTTAAGATGTCACATATAAAGTTACCTTACAGTTGTTGCCATTAAGGCAAAGCTCTGCAACTGTACCTCCCCCTCCTGATATCACAGCACGTTGTAAAAGGCTGGAGCACAACCACAGAGCAAGAAGTAAAGGTGGTAATGCCATTAAAAAGCCTGTGAGGACTTTAAAGCTCTGATTTCCCTTTGGAATTCTCCTATCTTTCTGTGAGCTTAAATTTCTAGCTGGAAAGCCATATTTAAGGCAACATACTACTCTGCCATAATTTGGGGGGACTATCATAATTGTCCTGCTTCCTACTGTCCTATATTTTATTGAAAAATAACTTATTTAAGCATATACAAATTAACTGCATCCTGACAAAAATCTTTATTATAAATGCCATGACTTGAGGAGAAGAGGCAGGGAAGCTATATATTGTGTTAATTATCCACGGTAATTATTTTCTCAATAAAAAATGAGTCATCAATGAATTTTAATTATGTATTTAGCTATAAAAATAGACATGTGCCCAAAGAAAGTGAGCACTAAACTGAGAACTAAAGTTTAAATAAGGTAATATGCCTTATTTATTCTCCAATCTGACATTTATCTGCATCTCAGTTACAAGTTCCAATCTATCAATATAAAAAAAGATAGATAGAATCAGGGAAGAGAAATAACAAGCTATATGGATGACAAAAACCAAAACTGATCACTGTACAACTCAAACTCTTTCCAAAAACACAGTTAAAAGTAAATGGCCAATGATTGTAGAGATCTTCTTCCTCCTCAGTGACTTCAATGGGACTCAGCAGCAAATAATGTGTATTTTAAAGAAAAACCATCAGAAAATAGAACTGACTTTCAGAAGAAAAAAGTGGTACTAGTCTTTGGATTTAGTATAACCAATAGTTAATTTAAAAAAAATAGCTGGGGACACAAGTTTTTTTTAAAGAATTCCAAAATGTCATGGATTTCAAGTTTCTTAAGATTTAAAAAAAAAAAAAAACAGCTATTTGTTTAAAGTTTAGAATAATATTGTTATCATTTCTTTCATAATTTCTGGAACTGGATTTTTAGGTCCCCTTTTGGGTGTTCTGTACAATTTATAAAACAGCATTTCACATATGCATGAACATGCTATGCACTTGCTGTAAAGAGCTTAACACATTGTGGGTTCTCATATTTCAAAAGAAATACATCTATAATGTTTTAAGAGAAAACACAATGATTCTGAAATACACAGTAGGGATTTGAAATATAAAGAGCATCACAACTGGACAGTAGTCTAAGAAATAATCCCTTCTAGAAAATACTGTATTCTGAGAAAAATCAATCTGTAGCCTCATAAGTTTGGATTTCACCATCAGGATTCAATAAGTATTGGATATAATATGAAATATAATCTGGACCTAAAAGTTATCTGACTTTCAAAAATGCAATCAAATAAAGGTGTATTTAACTTCAAATATGGGTATGTATTCTGAATTGACCTATAATCTAAAGTATTTCACTGTATTTCATATTTTTTAGAAAATAATTAGTATCTAATTACTAAAAGGAGGCAATCACTTTCACTTGACAGCTAAAACACATAGGGTCTAACATTCATAGTTATAGTCATATTCATCTATCATACTTAAGTGGATGACCTTATATTGTTCCTTTCCACAAAAGCCTAAGACCCACTAGGCAAAAGTGACAAATGTCCAGCAAAACAGAGAAGACCCTAAGTCTACTTTCAGAACCCTTCCTCATAGCCATGTAAATGAATAAGAAAATATTATAGGCTCAAAATACAATGCCCCCAAACTATAAATATATGCTTGAAAAAGATGTTGTTCATGATATGATGCAATGGACCTTTCCTATGTGGCTGCTGGAAATACATTTAAAAGTTAAAAATGTACCAACACTATTACCCAGCAAATTCCATTCCTATGTATTTGCCCAAGAGAAATTAAAATATTTGTCCCCTAAAATACTGTTTCAGTAGTATTTATACCAGACTTATTCACAATAGTGAATATTCGGGATATTCACTAGAAATTAATCAAATCTTCAACAGGGGCATAAATAATCAAACTGCAGTATATTCACTTGATGGAATGCTACTCAATATTAAAAAAAAAAAACAACCAATATTCACAACAGCATGAATAAATCTCAAAAACATTATGTTGAGCAAAAGAAACCACACATAAAATAGGACTACTGTATGATTCCATTTACATGAAATTCAAAAACAGGCAAAACTAGTCTATGGTGATAGGAAAATCAGAATAGTGATTGCCTCTGAGAGTTGGGAATTAACTGGAAGAAGACACAAAGGAAAAAGTGATGAAAATAGTCTATATCCTAATAGGAGCACTAATAACACAAGTATATGTTGATCAAAACTCATTACATTGTATAATTAAGATCTATATGTAATTTTAGTTGAATAAAATTTGATAAGATGCCCCTGAAATATTAAAAATTCTGAAATTTAATTAAACAAATTAAAGGGAATAAATTTTTTCCTCACACAGGACTACTTATGGAAAAACCAATATCCACTAAACATGCTTATAGTTATTGTGTGCTTACAAAAATATTCACTGTTATTGAACATTTAAAAATTCTGTTCTACTCCCCACAAAGCTTTAAGTGCAAAAAATTTAAACCTTTGAAAAATCTAACTCTTTTCTGAACCCAGCAATGGACTCAGATAACTCATCATTTCTTAAGTTTGCCTTAATTTCATCCTCTTGGAATCTGAGTAAACAATCCCAGGTACAATTTTGTAAGTGTGGTACCTATTTAATCATTAATTCATGATTACCATTGTATAGAGAAGTTAAATAACAATGATGTTACTCCAGGCTACCACACCCAAGATCAGAACTCAGGTATCTGGCTCCCATTTTCAGAACTGCAGTTAAACAATCACAATGCCTGATCAATCATTTTAGTAGATTAGATAATTAGAAATAACCCAAAATATCAAGTAATATTTTAAAATATTCTATGCCGGGACCAGAGAAGCTTCATAATTTGACTAAAAGTTAAATGCAACATTTGGGTAAGAAATTTAGAAAAGAATTTAGAAAAGAGACAAACCTTAGAAGACTTCCTTCGGCTTCTTCTTGTCCAAACTACCACCAGTTTATCTGGTTGCCTGTCAAGCAAGAAAAAGATAAGGCATAACTTAAGTAATCTTATATCAAATTAATAAAGTTTAGTTCTAGTGCCTTTAAAAGGACAAAAATATCATCCACTTTTACATAGAGCAGTTATTCTTACAATAAATCTCTGTTATTCAAATATAGTAAATGTTGAATATAAATATCTAATTTAAATGACAAATATTTTATCCACATGTTTTTCTAAAAATCCTTTAGCAAGTGAATTCACTGGGACAAACCAAGTAAAATAAAATACTTAGAATTGGTAACTATTTTAAAAAGAAAAGCAAACATACATCTTTAAAAATTAATGCTATACATCTAACACATTATCTACTTCAATTTGGAGAAAATAGCATAAAAATGGCACTTCTAAAATAATTTAAATCTATGGGTTACACTTTATACCACTTTATACCTTTGCATCTCATATCTTACGAACAATGTTTGTGGTTTTCAAAACATTTTTATAGTCGACCATCTCAACAATCTTCATAAAAACAATACAGTACTAAAAATAAGTAAGGTATATACTCTTATTTCTATTTTATAAATTTAAAAAACTGGCAAAATAACTAATCAAAAGCTCTGGCAGAACCAAGTCTATAACACAGGTCTTTTAACTATTAGACCTTTCTTCTTTGCCTTCTGCTAATATAAAGTAAAAAGTAAAAAGCAAAAAAACAAAAACAAAAACAAAAAAACCTGTTTTCAGCTAATACAACTAAGCTCTCTTTAGTGCTGAGGGAAAAATCAAGATTATGATTATTAGCTATTTTCCTTATATTTTTATCTTTAAAAAATTGTACATAAAAGCTTTTTAACCAAGAAATGAATAATATACTCATCTTAGTGACCTTCACCACTTTCTATGTCTCACTTACTTTACCCAAAAATCCCTATCAACAGATGACCTGTCCTCTTATTTCATTTAATTAAATCCACACACACACACATATATATACACATACATAAAAGGCCACCAGTCATAAACTCCTTACCCAATGATTCACCTATTAACCTGTCCAAAGAGAGTTGTCCAATGAAAAAGTACTGAGGAACTGACGCAGAATGTAGCAGAGAAAAATAAAGTGATAAAAATATTTTAAAACAAGAGAGATAAAAGACAAATTGAGAAGTACATATGCCTAACAGAAATGCTAAAAGTTCAGAACAGTGGGAATAGCTAAGAAAACACTGAAGAGGTAAGGCTAAGAATACTCCAGACTGGAAGAGTCCTTAGATAGAAAGTATATATTAAAAACTAATGATGTACTGTATGTTGGCTAATTGAACTTAAATTTAAAAAAGGAATTATATCTTAATGAATAGGGTAATTAAAAATAAATCTAATATCTAGATACCGTACAAACTACAAAGCAGCAAGAATAAAGAGAAAAACGAAAAAAGAAAAGACAGGTTACCAACAAAGGAATCACTGGACTGATAGCAACTTCTCATTAGCAGCAACAGAGCCCAAAAGACAAGAAAGCTAACGATCTTCAAGTTGCTAAAGGAAAACAGCTGTCGCCCTTGAGTTTTTTTTTTTTTTTAAAGATTTTATTTATTTATTTGACAGAGAGACAGCCAGTGAGAGAGGGAACACAAGCAGGGGGGGTGGGAGAGGAAGAAGCAGGCTCCCAGCAGAAGAGCCTGATGCGGGGCTTGATCCCAGAACACCGGGATCACGCCCTGAGCCGAAGGCAGACACTTAACGACTGAGCCACCCAGGCGCCCTGCCCTTGAGTTTTATACTGGCTAAACTATCATTTAAGAAATGGTTTTAGACAGTTCCTGGCAAAGAGCAGATAGTCAATAAATATTTGCGTAAGGAAGGGGGAAAAGAAAGAAGAAATGGTTTTAGACATATGAAGACTAAGAGTTTACAATGCATAGATCCCAGTTAAACAAGGGAAGCAGTAGGATGCAAAAAGCAACATAAATATCATAAAATGTTAATGCTTGTTCATTTTAGCTGGTAGAACCCAAAGAAAAGCTAGACCAAAAACAGGAGGAAGGTTCTAATAATAAAACTGTTTGACTAAGGAGCCATCTAAACAAATGCACAATGTTTCTGGTGGTGATAATAACCAGCATCTTATAAATAGAAAAATGGTGGTTCTCCATCCAAGACTAAGCTTATTTCCGAGTGTGCATTAAAGATAACAGTTGTAAACTAAAACCAGTAGCTTGCTTTGGTGAGTCTTCCCACAGTGAGATGTTGGGAGCAATAGCCAGATGCAGAAGTGCTAAATTACAGATGAAATAGAAGAAAGTGTCTATGAAATATCAGAATGTTAACCTAAGAATCCGAACCAATGCAGAAACAAAACCTTGTTCAACACAGAGAGAAGCAGAATAGAACAAATAACAACGAAGATGGGGAGCAGTATAGTAATATAATAGATGGAGCTGGGAAGAAGATATGATCAATGCAGGCAGCTTAACAGTAGAGGAAACGAGTAGCCAATAAATGTAGGCTACCTTGTTTGAAAGTATTTATGGCTTGCTGGAACATTTTACCTAGATTACTACACTAACCTTTTCATCATGTTCTCATCTCCACATCTTCAGGCAACCCCAACTCTTAATTATATTTCTATGGTACTTCTTTAGAAATGCTACAAAATCGTACAGCTTTTCCTTGTTTTTTTATCCTATAGTTGTCTCTTACACTGAAGTTACTACAAACTGGTCCTTGCAGTTTGAATTTGACAGATTCATTTCACCATAAGAGTATTCCATTTTCTTTTACTTTGAACTTAAATTTTAAAAATCAGCTCTTACTTAAACGCTTTTAAGCAAAGTCCATGCTGTCCGGATTGCTAGACCCTCCACTATTACCTGACACCTGACCAGCTTCTATTTCGACCCTGTATACATTTGACCCTGTGACAACCTGACATGCAAAACAACATCCATATTCTTGAATGTTGTTTATAAGGCACTTCACCACCTGACTCTGGTCTACCTTTCTAGCTACAAATATCTGAACACATACTCCTTCAGTCTCTTCACATCTTTGCATGGTACTACCTTTCTTACCAAAATTTCCTCTTTCTCCCTTTTCTACCCGATAAATTCTTAATTCATTACTTCTCTGTGAAACCTTGACCACTGCTCACTTCTCCCCCATTCCATATTCCATAGCTCAGGCAGAGTTACCTGCTCCTACTGCTGTATTTCCAGTAATACCTTAAAAACATGTCTATCTAAATATTCGATATGCCCTATATTACATTTTTATTATTTCTATTTCCTCTACTACATTACAATCCTTTATCAACCACACCTTATCTTTATATTCCTAACAATTAATAAGAATTTGGTACAAGGTTGAGGCTCAATGAACATTTGCTGATGAATGAACCTTAAGTTTCCAGCAAGAATTCCCAACTGGTTAATTATAGTTGATGAGGTCCAACTACAGCCAGTAGCTATACAATACATCCTCTCTGCAGCTTACTTGAAATTTGCAGGGATTCTCACCTTCACTGCACATGGGAATCTGTTGGGAAGCTTTTAAAAATACTGATGCCTAGGTTCCACTCCTGGAGAATCTGATTTAATTGGTGTCATGTAGAGATTTTTTAAAATTCCTACAGGTGATTCTAATATGCAGCCAAAGTTGAGAACCACTGTTTTACAGGGAGACTGGTAAGCAATCCCTGTACCTCCTGACTTCAAACACTAGTGAGGTGTAAGTTGTGCCAGCAGTGGGGTTATCTCCCCCCTACCCCGGCCCCGACCCCACACATCATCCTAAGCCACCATTCAGGCCACCTGCACTGTTGCCTCCTCCTAACTCAGCTTCTCGGCACCTCCCTCCCCTCAACCATCCTGATCTCAGTGCTTCAGAACAGAGAAACCTTTTACCATAAAAAATCAGGAAGGGCGGTCTCCTAACCTAAATGTCTGAAGTTCCAAGAATGTAAATAAAACATAAATGACTTATCTGAGAATACCCCCAGAGACAACTAAACTTTTTTGTGCTTCTAAGTGATGTCCCATTTTTAAAATGTCTTTACTAGAAATCAGTCCACCTTTGCATTATCATAGGCAACATGACGCAGTGTTCTAAAATAAAGATGCTGTGACTTATTGTTCTCAATAGATGAGTACCAATAACCACACAATTAGCTGACCACAATTAATATTTTAAGCATCTATACTATACTAGACAAGAACATTTAAATATTTACATATGTGTACACAAGAGGCCAGGGACAGAGTGAGAGTGTCATCCAACTACCAAAGAACCTATAATTATACAACTTTCTACCCAAAAAGCCAAAACGTAAACCTGATGGAGCTCAGGTTTCTTAGAGAATTCAACAATCACATATTTAACATTTCTACCCCAGCCCCTAAGTTAAGTAACCAGGTAGGCCTACACATAATACATACACAGACATATAAATACAAACATACATAATTACATATGCAAACATTTTATACACATGCACATAAAATATACACACTGATGCACTTTCTTTGAAATCTATCTAAAGTGTTCCATTAAAAAAACTGAAGTCTTTTGGTGGGTTTATTCAGGGAAGAAAACTTTACAACACAAATTAAAATTTAAAAAAAAATAAATTTAACACCTCTAACCTACCCTCTGAGTCCTTAAACAGGAACAAGAATAAGCTAAATGTGAAGGTGGCAAGACTTGTCTCAAACTATGGTCCTGATATTAAAACCAGAGAGTAGGAAGGAGGAGAATAATGAGTGGAAAAAGGAAAATATAAGAGAGCCACAATGAACCAGAGTACAAAACAGTAAGCTGTATCTTTCTTTGGTCTGAAGCTAAATTTTGTGCCCTCCTCTTTTGCCACTAGTGAGCTTAAAGGTAAAAAAATATATATAAATAGATATAGATATAGGTATCTATCTATCTATCTATATATATTTCACTGAATGTCTATTATGTTCCTGGCACTGTGCTGAGCAATGGAGATACAAAGATAAAAGAAAATAAACCTCGATCCTCTAAAAGTTTACAAACCAGTAGAGAGACAAGCAAGTACACAAAGTACCCCATTTCTAGCACAACCTTGAGGAACACAGAGAAGACAATAAAACCTTACGCAGAGAAAGCTCTACTTATATTTATCTCAGGAAATATGCACACTGACAAAAAGAGCCTACCCAACCACTGAGATTACTTATTTAAAATTTATTTTTAAACCTGTAATTTATGACACCTTAAATATAAAATCCGACAAAAGATGAGTGACTAATACAGTACATCTGTCTACTACAAAATTATAAAGCCATTTAATATATTTTCTAACAACATTGACAAGCATGGGACTATGCTTAGGATATCATGTTAAGTTTATTTAATACAGATTAAAAATTTTTTCCTATACTCTATAATGAAAGAAGATACCAGGAAGAAATATCTCAAAATGCTACTGTGGCCACTATTAGAAAGCAAAATTACATGTCATTTTAAAGATATACTTTTCTTTATTTTCTGCAATGCATTTATATTACTTTATGCTGGAGAGCTATTTAAATGTGGGGGGGGCTGTTATTTAAAATAAAACAACCCTTTTAAGTTTAGAATTAAGTATGAACAGAGTTAAACAATTTCTTAAATTTTACCTTGACACTCCACTATGGTCCAAACAATAACAATATGACAAATACTTATCAGATCACTCTTTCTCCTCTACATCAATCAAAATTCCCCTTTCTCCAGGGTAAGTACCTTAGGAGGGTACTGAAAGGAAAGAAATTGGAGGAAACAATTTGCATTAATCTAAGAGATATGAATTTGTAAAAGAAGACCCTTCCAAAGCGACACAGTATAGAGGAGAGCATACTAGCACAGAGGAAATGTATTTTTCCTAGTTCTGTCGCTGAGTAACCTTCAGAATTCGTCTCCATTTCTCTGGGCCTATTCCCTAATTTATCAAATGAAGAAATGACTAAGATTTCAGCTAGTTCTACACTTGATCTTAGCCAAAAGGCCGAGAACCGATAGATTTCAGCTAGTTCTAAAACACAGTGGTTCAATGACTGTAAGATTAAATGACTATAATTGACTAAATATTTGGTGGTTTAAAATGAAATGAGAAATTCAGGAATAGGGTAAAGAATTTATGGCATGAAATCACTTGCCTCCTGTTTTCTTATAATCTAGAGCTAGCTAATATTATTAACTTTGAGTAACAATATGAAAGGGGAAGTAATATTTTTTAGCAGAACAGTAAACTGACCACCAAAGATTCATGCTCCCTGTCCAAAGCGCAGTGTTAGTTTTGGGAGGTGCTGCAAGAAGCCCCTCAACTGACCCCACCCACCACCTCTACCACCATCAGGTTGGCATTGAAATGGAGCCACATGATACTTCTTACCACTGGAATGTGAGAAGTTATTGGTATCACTTCTGGAGTAAAACGGGTAATAAACAGTATGCCTTCTCCATGCCAGTTGAATAGAGAGGATTCCAGAATGCAGAGGAAGGCACAGTCATAAGATAAAAGGTTTCTGGGCTCCCAGCTGACCACATGGAAGCCAGTCAACCTGGAATACCCTCTCTAGACTGAGATGTGAGCAAGAAATTAACTTTTATTAGGTTAAACCACTTGGATTTCTGGGTGTGTCTGCTATAGTAACTCAACATTCTAGAAAATTCGGTAATTTAAAAATACACATACATAATAATAAAACAGTTGCTATCTTGTATTAAGTTTTCTTTGCAAAGTACTGAGACCAAATTTAACCTTTTTATGTACTACTGGTTTTCATTTATATGAAATTGATGCTTCCAAAGATAAAAGACAGCTATAACTCAAAACCTAGTAATTAATATTTAAGCCCCTGAGCTTTTCCTAGATTAAAAATAAGGAACCATAAGTCTTTAGAACACAAAAGTACAACATATTTCTGCCACCACAGAATCCAGGATGTGTTTGCAATAAGAAAAAGAGAGCTCAAAATATTAATCCTGTAGTTAATGTGAATAGCCACTTCACTAAATAACAAGGTTATTCTTTTTAGGGGAAAGGGCTCTTAGCCATAACTGAACATTTCATGGTGGGATGCTGTGAATATTGAAACAAAAGGGAGAAATTGTCTTATCACAGAAGTACTCTAACTTTAGTATTTCTCAAGTAATTATTTTTATCCTTCAGTAGGTACATCTGCCTCCTACTGTATTATAACTGCTGTAGCTCCAGTTAATTATATTCCTTTATGCTTACTTCACAGGAGTTATTTAGCAAGCTGTAATAATTAATTCAATAGGAAGAAAATTATACAAGATGAAGTACTCATATATAGGATATATTTCTTTTCTGTAAAAATGAAAGGATAGTTCTAATAACAGGAGCTGTAAATCTTTGTCACTTAAATAAAACCACTTTTTTAAAATTATATTTTTGCATCTTCCTACTGTCTTTAAAACATTTTCACAGAGTGACTGCTTTTGGTCAAAAATATTTAACTGGTGATGCCCATGGACTTTTGCTGACAGAAATTTCTAATACCTATATATCAGTATTTAGAGACAGCACCAGTCAAACTGAGGAGGTGCGGTTTGGCATTCTTGAACTGAGTACACTTTTTAACAGGCCACCAAAAAAAAAATATATATATATATATATATATTTTTCTTTTTTGCTGTACTATTCAACAGTACAAAGGGTTTATCATTTTTTAATACAAGGTTATTTCTGAGACAAATAGCATTATAAGTAATCACTACTGTATCATGTGTGCAATATTGGTCTTCCCTCCTATTTTATTGTTTTACGGAAATCACCCACACCACTTCTTTTAATTTAGCATATTTTTACTCTTCTTTTCTTACAGGCTTGTTGGAACAAACCTCACATGTCAAGAAATTCAGATCAATCCAGAGGTTAAGTATCTGACTAATCTCCCAGGATGACAGTTTTTTAAAAAGTCTCAATATGTCACCAATGCCACAGGCCTAGAAAAAAAAATTCCAAATGGAGCAGAACACTGGTGGACTACAGGGGAAAAAGGAACTAATGAATCACCAACGTTCAACTGTTCTCAGAGGAATTTTGAGAGGCTGACAGAAAAATTTAGGAATAATAATCACATATATAGGTGGGAAAACGGCAAAAAAAACCAGCATATTTTAACACAAGAAAAATCAAAAGAAAGGCAATGTGATAATACCACAGTGCTCAGCTGCAAACAACACTAGGTCATAACAATGAATTCTGATCTAACTCTTGTAAAGCTGGCTGGAAAATAGGAAGGATGGTAAAAACGAAGGGTTAGGTTGCTTCAGGGAGGAGGTGGTATAACAGCTAAATCCTCACTGATCACGTTAAGAAGCTATAAAGTCTAAAATCAAAAATAAATTTTTTTTAAGTTAGAAGTATGTTATTGAACAATGAAATACCATTCATACCCACACTGGGAAGTTTATATTCAAAAAGATAGATAATAAGTATTGGCAAAGATATGATGAAAATGAAACCCTCACACAATGCTGATGGGATTGTAAAAGGGTACATCTGCTGTGGAAAAGCTGAGTAATTCTTCAAAAAGTTAAACATAGACTTATCATAAGATCCAGTAATTTTACTCCTAGATATATACCCAAAAACTTGTACACGAATGTTGATGGCAGCATTATCCATAACAGCCAAAAAATGAAAACAACTGAAATGCCCACCAACTGATGAATGGATAAACAAAATGTGGTATATCCATTCAACGGAATATTATTCAGCCATACAAAGGAATGACATACTGATACAAGTTACAACATGGATGAACCTAGAAAACATTACACTAAGTGAAATAAGCCAGACACCAAAGGTCACTTATTGTATAACTTCATTTATATGAAATGACCATAATAGGCAAATTCATAGAGACAAAAGTAGACTCATGATTGCCAGAGGCTTGGAAAGGGGAGTAAAGACAGGGATGACTATTAAGAGGAACAGGATTTCTTTTTTGGGTGATGAAAATATTCTGATCGAGCCCCACATCAGGCTCCTCCGCTATGAGCCTGCTTCTTCCTCTCCCACTCCCCCTGCTTGTGTTCCCTCTCTCGCTGGCTGTCTCTATCTCTGTTGAATAAATAAATAAAATCTTTAAAAAAAAAAAAAAATATTCTGAACTAGATAGTGATGATATATGCACAACTCTCTGAATATACTAAACACCACTGATTGTACATTTATAAAGGGGTAAATTTTTAAGAGTTTAAATAAGACTAGTAAGAATAAAGGCAAGAAAGGGTTGAATAAATGCTAAGTGGTTATATACAAGAAAACAGTCATTACTTTGAAGATCTTCCTTATTCACAAAAAGGACTCCAAATTAACCACTGCCAAGAATAATAACCCATCCTCAAAAGATTCACCACCATGAGGATATTTTTAAAAAGAAGAACAGCAAATACCTGCATAGCATATCATGTGTTTAAGACAGTGTCTTAAGTGTCCTACATATACTAACTCATTTAAAGTTCACAAAAACCCCACAAGTAGGTAATAAGGTGCTGCACTGCCCAACACTAGAAGGTGTCATTCACATCCTCTATGAACTGCCTCACAATCTGAATAGATATTAATATCCCTATTTTACAAATAAGGAAACTAAGACATAAATAAGTTAAGAAGTTTAAGAAGTTTTGCCAAGGTGACTCTAATAGTAAGTAGAAACTAAGATCTGAAATGAGGCAGTTTGGCACCAGAGTCCATGCTCCTAATCCACTACCTATACTGACAAATACACTGTAGCCTCTATAGCGAATCTCAAAGATTTTCCAAACAGCATTAATATCTTTGAGAGGTTATACTTGAAAGTATAATACTTATTTAAAAGCATAGATTTTCACCTGTTTGTAGAAATTAGTTACATTAGTCACAAACTTCATATTATGTTTATAACATCTAACCTATCTGAACATTATCCAGGAATGAAAGTTAGATTTGTTTTTAAGACTGCTATTCGACCTTTCACAAGGAATACATATGCATGTTATTATTTGGTCTGTGATTTTATCTTTGCCTCTCAGATTGTCCTAACTTTTTGTTTAAATAGAAAATTCATTTCTGGTTGTTGTAAAATAAATTAATTTGCTTCACTATAAAGCTAATTTTTGGCTATCTTGATATCATTTCTTCTCTCTATAAAGTTTAATCTGATAAATTATAATAGTAATCACAAAAGAACTTTAAAAAAATCAAACAGGATTAAAAAGTAGTGAATATTTAAAATTATTTATCATCTCACGTGGCAAAAGTACTGTGATCCAAGTCCTTTGAGCAGATGTCTCTCCAAGCCACTGCCACACAGTGATGAGTAAAATTTAAGCACTCTAGAATTTGGCATGTGACTGACAGGGTAGAGAATTACTATATGTGCCTTAATGTAAGGTGAGATGCTTTTTTTTTTTTTTAAGGAAGAAATTGCCTATTTATATCCTTACAACTCTTTTAATTATTTTGAACAAAGTACTGGCTAGAGAAGACACACCAGCTCAAAATAAACCCAATCAATATTAACTTTAAATGCTTAGGTGGCTCTACTAAGAGAATAGGTTTAAATGGGTTTAAATGGATTAAAGAATATTTAAGCAATTTAGTAATTGTTCCTAGAAGAATGATTTCTCAGATGCAGAGGGAATGTCACTTATATAAACAAGCTTTTTATTTAAAAAACTATAAAAGTAGTAGAATACTACTATGTAGAAATCCAAATATATACATATGTGGTCAATGAGAACAATAAGTTATTTTAATGTTTCATTATTTAATGTCATTTACTTGTAGCCTGGGATAATGTTTCCAATGACATTACTATAACCAGAATCAAAGAGTGCTGTATCTCAAAGAGAGAGGCAGAAGTGAAATAAGCTCTATGAAAATTAGTCTAGATGACTCAAAAAGTAGCTCCAGTAAGGATGAAGATATTGATGTCAAAGACAAACAGAGTTTGAAAAAATAAATACTTTATAAGAAGCATTACAACTAAATGCAACATGTGCTCTTAAATTGAATCCTGCACCAGAAAAAAATTTTTTTCTTTTGTTATAAAGGACATAATTGCAAAAATTGGTGAAATCTGAATAAGGTCTCTATATTAGATAATAGTATTGAACCAGTGTTAATTTCCTGATTTTGATTACTGTGTTGTATTTATGTAAGAAACTGTGTTTTTAAGAAATACACATTGAAGGATTTAGAAATACAGAGTCATCATAAAATCTATAATTCCTTCTCAAATGAGTCAGAAAAAATGTATGTATATGCATAAACACAGATACATTTACACAGGGAACAATAAAGCAAATAAGGCAACTAGATGAGTATGAGAATACTTTGCACCACTTTTGCAACTTTATATATCTGAAATTATAAAAACCAAATTAAAAAAATCAACAAATATATTAGTATCTTTTTTTAATTAGTATCTCAAAAAAACTGTTTCAAGAAATTTGTTGGAATGTATTATATTTTTATATATATTTAAGTTTATTTTATACACTGTGACATTATATATGGTTAAATTATTACACCAAATATAAGTTGACATCTGTCTATTTCACCTCTATCTCTATAAGCTAGCAAAAAAAAATTTTTTTTTTTAATGGACCTTCTAATTAGGAAAATGCTGGTGATAAGTAACAGGGACTGGGGGTACATAAAACGTTATATGTTCAGGATCACCCTATATTGAGGCACACAGAGTAGCCAGCTTCCAGATAAACAGCTCCAACTTTGAAGAAAACACTCAGAACTAGTTTCTGCACAGGAAAACTGAAAATAATAGCACTTCTTGATAGCTTTCAGACACATAAATAACATCTATCAATCGGCAGTCTGGCCCACAGCTTAAAATAACCCAGTTCAATACAGTCTAGTCATGGCCAAAGAGAAACAGAGCTGAGCTATTTCCAGCTGTAGCATCAGCAAGAAGCCGAGTATGTTACATACATCCAATAGTCAAGAGAAGTGCATTTGTTTCTAGGGCCAAAAGTCAGCACCAACCAGGAAGAACTAGTTCCTATGGAATTCATGACCTAACCTATACCTCCCTTACTAGGAAGGGAACTCAATTTTTCAAAAATGACGAAAAGATATCAGACTCTCTCCCTTCTGAAAGAATTATTATTTCATTATTTTTTATGCCTTACTGTTGCCCAGGGAATAAAATTCAAACTCACTCAAAGTCCTTCTCAATTTGGGGCACCTGGGGGGCTCAGTCATTTAGCGTCTGCCTTCAGCTCAGGGCATGATCCCAGGGTCCTGGGATCGAGCCCCGCATCAGGCTCCCTGCTCCATAGGGAGCCTGCTTCTTCCTCTCCCACTCCCCCTGCTTGTGTTCCCTCTCTCGCTGGCTGTCTGTCAAATAAATAAATAAAATCTTAAAAAAAAAAAATCCAACTCTTGATTAAAAAAAAAAGTCCTTCTCAATTTGACCTCTATAAATCTTCTAATCTAATTTACTACATAGTATGCCGCATATAAATTAGATCAGTCATTGCTCCAAGAACATGACCTGTGCTTTTCTTCCTGTGTCCTCCATGTTGCTAAATGTAATAAACATTTTGGGGGGTCCTCATCTTATCTGACCTCTTACCAACACTGACATTTGTGTATTTCTTCCTCTTTGCAGGCTCATCCTCCTCTACCTGGCCAGGCAGTATTAGGAAGTCCTCAAAAATTGGCTTTACCCTTACCTTACACCATATACAAAAAGTAACTCAAATGGATCAAAAACCCAAATATAAGAGCTAAAACTAGAAAAGTCAGAAGAAAACATAGGGTAAAAACTTCATGACTTTAGATTTGGCAATGACTTCTTAAATATGACAAATACACAGGCAACAAAAGAAAAAGCAGATAAGTAGGACTTCAATATAATTAAAAACTGTTTTACATCGAAGGATACTATAGAGTAAAAAGGCAATCCACAGAATAAGAGAAAGTATTTGCAAATCATTTATCCAGAATATATAAAGAACTCCTACAATTCAACAACAAAACGAACCAAAAAAACCAACCCAATTAAAAAATGGGCAAAGGCATAGCATAGGGAATATAGTCAATGATACTGTGAGAGATGGTAGCTGCACTTGTGGTGATAACAGCATGACATATAGAGAAGCTGAATCACTATGCAATACAGCTGGAAATAATGTAACGTGTGTCAACTATACTCAAATAAAAAATTCATTAAATAAATTATGGGCAAAAAGAATACCAATTCCACACAAACTCTTCCAGAAAACTGAACAAGAGTAACTATTTCCCACTCATTCAATGAGGCCAGCATTCTCCTGATACCAAAACCAGGCAAAGACTTCACAAGAAAACAAAAACAAAAAGAAAACACTGCAGAATAATATCCTTCATGAACACAGATGTAAAAATACAACTAAAATTTGGCAAATTGCATCTAACAAAATATTAGAGGGATAATAGATCATGATCAAGTGGGGTTTATCCTAGAAAGGTAGGGTTGGCTTAACATCCAAAAATCAATCAGTGTAGTTCACTGTATTAGCAAACTAAAAGAAAAACCATATGATAATCTCAATACAGAAAAAGCTTTTGACAGGGTGCCTGGGTGGCTCAGTCAGTTTAGTGTCTGCCTTCAGCTCAGGTCATGATCCCAGGGTCCTGGGATTGAGTCCCACATTGGGCTCCCTGCTCAGCCGAGAGCCTGCTTCTCCCACGCACTCCTGCTTGTGCTCCCTGTCAAATAAATAAATAAAATCTTTAAAAAAAAAAAAGAAAAAGAAAGAGAGAAAAAAAAGAGAAAGATTTCGACAAAATCCAACATCCATTCCTGATGAAAGCTCCCAGCAAAACAGGAACGAAGAAAACTTCCTCAACCTCATAAAAATCATCTACAAAAAAAACCCCTATAGCTAACACCATATTACTGGTGAAAGATGGAATCATTCCCCTAAGATAGGGAACATGACAAGGTTTTCCACTCTCATCACTTCTCTTCAATGTTGTACAAGAAGTGCTAGCCAGTGCAAATAGGAAAAAAAGAAATAAAATACATCAAGATTAGAAAGAGTTAAACTGTCTTTATTTGGAGATGACATGATCCTTTATGAAAAAGACCCAGTAGAATCTACTAAAAAAACTAGTAGAGTAGCAAGGCTGCAAGATACAAGGTAGATAAACATATTAATTGCATCTCCATATACTAGAATTAAGATGTTTATCATTTAAGATCAATACACTCAAGATCAATTTTCTAACATTTTCAGGACATTCTAATGCACATTTAATCTCTAAATTGGGAATGAGACACTATCTTATGTCCTTTATTTATAGATTCTCAAACAGTGAGTTTATTATATAAATTTATAAATTAATTTTTGTTGATATTTGACAGCATTTATTACGTCTATTTATCTTTTCTTCTATTTTACAAATGTTTAAAATAAGTGTATTTTTAGGGGTGCCTGGGTGGCTCAGTGGGTTAAGTATCCAACTCTTGATTTCGACTCATGTCATGATCTCAGGGTTGTGAGATCGAGCCTTGCCATCAGGCTCTGCACTAGCCATGGAGCCTGCTTAAGATTCTTTCTCTCCCTCTCTAAAAAAAAAGGTGTATTTTTATAATCATACATACATTCCTTTACTTCATTTCCTAAATGTTACCCACACTTTCATTATAATACAAATCTAATTGTAATCATACTATACACAAAAATGTGTATCCCCGTTTTTCACTAAAAAATCTGCCATAAGTTGTATGTTCTTCCAAGGTGCTACATAGAATCACTTAAGTATTTTTTTTCTTGTTGTAAAATCATGCATATAAGAATAAAAACTATAAGAAGATACTAAAAAAAAATACAGATCTCATTTCTTGGCTCATCGACTGGTTTTGTACTAAGAGGTATGTGCTTTTATGTCCCAAGTTATTTCTTCTTTTCTCACCCTTGATGTCCCAAACTCTAACACCATATCATCATTTTCACATTTTCAAGGTCTATAACTTTCATATTGTGTGTTATAATTATAACAATTCTTATATTTTGGATGAGTTATTTTTTAAATTAAAAAATATCTAGGGCCTTACAATATTAAATACATAATTTTCATTCAGAATCAGATAGCATCTGGACATACAGAGACAATCTGCTAAACATATACCACTTAAGCAAAAAGAAAAATTAATAAAGGGGGGTAAGAAAGAAGCAAAAGGAACAGTTCTTTTTTCATTGAATATTTAATGTGTTTTTACCTTCTTGCTAAGATTACTTAGCTTCTTCACCATAAGGAATACAGTTATTCTTACACAATCCTTTGGATCTTCAAAACCTCCTGTTCTAATCTGGAACATTTACTTTCTAACAATAACTGTTCTACAGGTGTCAATCAAAGATCATTGTTTTGGGGGCTCCTGGGTGGCTCAGTCGTTAAGCGTCTGCCTTCGGCTCAGGTCATGATCCTGGGATCGAGCCCTGCATCAGGCTCCCTGCTCAGCAGTAAGCCTGCTTCTCCCTCTCCCCCTGCGGGTATTCCCTCTCTCGCTGTGTCTCTCTCTGTCCAATAAATAAAATCTTAAAAAAAAAAAAGATCATTGTTTTGTTTTGGGTTGGTTTGTTGTCGGTTTAAGAGAGGGGGTTTTATACTGTTTTATGTTATTAGAAATCCCTTGTTTTCTTGGAGCCCAGGACGTTTTATTTCTGGAGGGATTTTTTTGTTTGTTTATTGGAATATATCCTCAAGTAATTCTTTTAGGAAGTGAGAGAGTGGTGATTTTATCAATCACAATCCAGTCAGAAAAACAAAACTCCACTAGGTTATATTAACAGCAGTGATTTAAAGTACAAAATTGTTTAAACATGTGATAACGGACTAAAAGAACAAAAAGGTAGCCCAGAGGTAATACCTGTAGTAAGCAACTACTTCTCCCAGGGCCACAGGAACAAACAGTAAGAGGCTGGAGCTATCAAAACCTAAGATCTTGAAGGAGGAGCATTGGGGATAGAGCTCAGCCCTGAGGGAGCACTGCCCGGCTGCTGCTGGTAACTCAAAAGTATCAGAATGAGGACAGTTCTGGCAATATTAAAAGAAGGTGGAGGATGGAACCCATTGTTGATGCTGAAATGAAATGCCATTGCGGGCCTAACACTTATCAGAGTATCAAGAAAACAGGTAGGAAGTCAGTCTTCTCTCTTCTTGCCTGTCTCCTAATGGTAGAAACTGATAGCAAGTCTGCTAACACAGTCTGAAAAATATAATTTGGACAGTCCCAGCCCCAGCATCAGAGAGAATTTCAAAAGGTGTTTTTGGAGTTGAATTTTAAAGAATCAGCATTGTACTTAATTTTAAATCTTAGGTGAGGAGAAAATTCTAGATTCATAATTATTTTCCCTCATGACTTTGAAGTCATGTGCTCCTTTGTCTTCTATCATCCAGTGTTACTTATCAAGAGTCTAAATCTTGCTATGTGATTTACATAGCCTATTACATGCTCCTATGCTTCACCACCTAAACAGACAAATCTAAAAACCAACGGTTCACTCTTATTACTAAGATAGTAAATGATTTAGTAATTAATATACATAAAATTATACTTTAAGAAAAACAAGATCATATTGTAGTACTATTTTGCAATGCATCCAACTTTTTTCATCTAACATTTCATGAACTTTTTAAATGTAGTTAGTATTCTTCCACACTTTATTTTTTATTTTTTATTTTTTTTAAAGATTTTATTTATTTATTTGACAGAGAGAGAGACAGCCAGCGAGAGAGGGAACACAAGCAGGGGGAATGGGAGAGGAAGAAGCAGGCTCCCAGCGGACAAGCCTGATGTGGGGCTCAATCCCAGGACTCTGGGATCATGCCCTGAGCCGAAGGCAGACGCTTAACAACTGAGCCACCCAGGTGCCTCTCTTCCACACTTTAATAGCCACAAAGTATTTCTTTATACAGATAGCACCACAATTTAACCAATTCCCCAACTGTAGACATTAATATCATCAACCTTTTTATTACTATAAAGAACACAAAATAAACTTCCTTATAGATGAACATTTGCACAAACCAATGAGTATCTATATTCTTAGGATAAATTCCTAGAAATAGAATTGTAGGGTCAAAACACATTTTTAAGGCTTTTGAGACATACTGCCAAACCTCCACTCTGGAAGGTCATACTAATTTATATTCCTAAAAGCAAAAAAGAATCAAAATGATCCCATACTACAACCAATAGCAAGTATAATCATTCTTTTATAAATATGAAGAAAATTATAAAACCTTACTGAAGCACATAAAACAAACCTAGACAAATGGAAAGGCATATCACATTCTTAAGTCTGCCACTTTTGACATTATGGCAGACTAGATAAACTAAAGGGTCCTTCCATTGTGAAACAAGTAGATTCTGGAAAACGTACTATGTGTTTTAAACATATTGCTGGGCTCCCTAAAGTAAAGGGATTCTCTAAAGACCACACCCCCAACTGCCCCTACTATTTAAAAAAAGGTGAAGATGAGGAATACAAATCATGAGTCTAGTTGATATGGGAGCTGGGGGTTCCAATATATAAAGAAATGGAAGAAAAGTGATGCCTTGAGGGCAAAGTCAGTATCAGCACTGCAACTGAGATTGCTACTATAGTTGAGGCCACAAGCAAAGTGACAGAGCTGAAACTAATGCTACCATATTTAGCCTGGCTCTTCTGAAGGGAGCTGAAGTGGTCCCAAATCAGGTGCATTGCCAGATCCCAGAACAAATCACTGGAGGAAAAAAATCCCCAACTTAGACCCTCAGGGGTCTAATCAAGGGGAAAAAATATGAGTTCACACTTGATCAGTAAGCAAACGAGGTGGCAAAGTAAATTTAGGTATCTACCTCAGTAGAAAAACAATGTGTGTGTGTGTGTGTGTGTGTGTGTGTGTGTGCATGTCTGTGTTTGTATGTGTGTGTATATACATATACATATATATTTTTTAAAGCACAGAGAACATTCAACTAAATTGTATGGATGTGTATGTATAATAAGTTAAATGCAAGAATGATCACCACCAGGTTTGTGGTGGTTATCGTCAGGTGATTTTAAACTTCTCCCTATACTGTTATGTAATGTTTGAACTTTTATAATGAATATGTATTATTTATGTAATCAAAAAAAAATTATGTAACCCAGATAAACAGGAGATTAGGCTAAAAAATCATCAGAGCACTAGACTTCTACTTCTAGAAAGATGGAGCAGACATAATTCTCCCTATTCCTCCCACTAAGTACAACCAAAAAACACTAAAAATATTATATTATATACAAAACATAAAAGATTTTGAAGGATGGCGAGAAGGTGGCAGGCCAGCTAGGGAATTCAGCCTCAAATAACCCAGACTTAGAGCTGAAGAAACCAGCAACCCCAAAATACCAATACATTCACGTATAAAAAGCCCCAAATGAAGTAAAAGGACCAAGAAAGGGGTAGTCTAGCAAGACCAAGAGCTTTCAGAAAATAACCATTCTACATCAGCTGAACACCACAGAAAATCTGTAACACCACCCCCAAGCTATGTAAGCAAAGGCCAAATGGGGTATTTAGACTTCCTCCTTCCTGAGACTCTAACAAGGTGCCCACTGAGGTGGTGTCAAAGGAGGCCAGTAGAGAACCACGATTTTTATCTCTGCCAAACAGTATCAAGGCTTCACCTACCTATGGTGTCAGTGGAGACCACAAAAGGAACCTGGACTCTCACCCCCATCTAGCAGTAATGAGGTTCTCTACTGACTGCCACTGTCACAAGAGTGAAGCAGGGGGGCTTCTCGTTGATACAGGGCAGACTTGGGAGTTCTCAATACTCCTGAGTAACAATGAAAGTTCTGACTCTCCACTCAGTCTCCTCTGACACCAACCCAGAAGGGAGTGGGGGGGTGCCTCACTGCTGGGTGGGAATGATAAATTGTGTGTATATAATTTAATAACAGGAGCAGCCACTTAAAAAACAAAAGCTATAACAAAGAGATATACTCAAAAATGCTATAGATAAATTGAAATGGAATTCCAAAAACTGTTCAAGAAACCCACAGTATATACTGGGAAAAGAAAACACAGAAATGAAAAACAAAAACCAAAAACTAAAATGGCAGGCATCAGCCCTCACATATCATAACTTACATTAAATGTAAATGGTTTAAATACAAAAATTAAAAGATAGACATTGGCACAGAGGGTTAAAAAATACAAGTCAACCATAAGCTATCTACAAGAAACTTACTTCAAATGTAATAATATAAGCAAATTCAAAATAAAAGATGGAAAGAAATTTATGAAGCAAACATTAACGGAAGGAAAAGCAATATTAACATCAGAAAAGGAGATTTCAGAGCATAAAAAATTACCAGACACAGAGGAGGACATTATATAATGATTAAAAGGTAAACCTACCAAAAGACATACAATACTAAATGTGTACACACCAAAAACCAAGCTGCTAAATATATGAGACAAAAACTAATAGAACTGAAAACAGAAACATAAACCTACGATTATACTGGAAGCATCAATATCCCTCTCTCAACAATTGACAGAAAAATTAGACAGAAAATCAGCAATATTATAGAAGAATTCAACATCAACCAACAAAATCTAATCAACATTTAGAGAATACTCTATCAAAAAGAACAGAATATAAATTCTTCTCAAGTGCCCACAGAATGTATACCAAGATAAACCATATCCTGAGACTCAACACAAACCTCAACAAACTTACAAGAATTTAAATCGTACAGAGTGTTCTCTCTGGTCACAATGAAGTTCTAGAGAGTGCAATAAGGCAAGAAAAAGAAATAAAAGGCATACAGATTGAAAAAGAAACAATAAAAACTCTGGGCAAATGTCCTCTCTGCAACTGACAGGACTGTCCATGTAAAAAAATTCCAAAAAAAATCTACATAAAACACTCCTTGAATTAATATTTGAGTTTAGCAAGGTCACAGGATACAAAATAAACACACATACGTAAATTATATTTTTTGTACACCAAAATTAAAAACAAAATACCAATTATAATTGATTTTAAAAATGCACTTCCGCGTAAATCTAAGAAAACATTTAAAGGACCCGTATGTTGAAAACTACACAATGCTGATGAAAGAAATCAAAGATGATCCAAATAAAGAGACATACCTTATTTATAGACTGAAAGACTCAACATAGGAAAAATGTCTTTCAATGAGTGAACGGTTAAAAAAACAGTGGTACACCCATACCATAAAATACTACTCCACAATAAAAAGGAATGAACAACTGATACACACAACAACCTGTACAAATCTCCACAGAATGATGCTGAATGAAAAAAAGCCAATCCCCAAAAGGTCATATACTGTATTATTCAATATTCTTGAAATGACAAAATTATAGCTACGAAGAACAGATTAGTGTTTGCCCAGGGTTAAGGAGGGGTACAAATGACAAGGAAATGAGTATAGCTACAACAGGACAAGATGAAGGATCTTTGTGGTGATAGAAATGTTCTATATTTTGACTATCATCAGTGTCAGCATTCTCATTGTAACATTGCACTATAGTTTTTCAAGATGTTACTACAGGAAGAAACAGTAAAGGCTACACAGGATCTCTATTATTTCCTATAATTGCCTGTGAATTATCTCAAAATCAGAAGTTTAATTTTTAGAAGTCACAAAGACAGCACGGTACTGGCACAAAAACAGACACATAGACCAATGGAACAGAATAGAGAACCCAGAAATGGACCCTCGGCTCTTTGGGCAACTAATCTTTGACAAAGGAGGAAAAAAAATCCAGTGGAAAAAAGACAGTCTCTTCAATAAATGGTGCTGGGAAAATTGGACAGCTACATGCAAAAGAATGAAACTTGACCACTCTCTCACACCATACACAAAGATAAACTCTAAATGGATGAAAGACCTCAATGTGAGACAGGAATCCATCAAAATCCTAGAGGAGAGCATAGGCAGCAACCTCTATGACATCGGCCAAAGCAACCTTTTTCATGACACATCTCCAAAGGCAAGAGAAACAAAAGATAAAATGAACTTGTGGGACTTCATCAAGATAAAAAGCTTCTGCACAGCCAAGGAAACAGTCAAAAAAACTAAGAGGCAGCCCACGGAATGGGAGAATATATTTGCAAATGACACTACAGATACAAGACTGGTATCCAAGATCTACAAAGAACTTCTCAAACTCAATACACGAGAAACAAATAATCAAATCAAAAAATGGGCAGAAGATATGAACAGACACTTTTCCAATGAAGACATACAAATGGCGAATAGACACATGAAAAAATGTTCAAAATCATTAGCCATCAGGGAAATTCAAATCAAAACCACATTGACATACCACCTTACGCCAGTTAGAATGGCAAAAATTGACAAGGCAGGAAACAACAATTGTTGGAGAGGATGTGGAGAAAGGGGATCCCTCCTACATTGTTGGTGGGAATGCAAGTTGGTACAGCCACTCTGGAAAACAGTGTGGAGGTCCCTTAAAAAGTTAAAAATTGAGCTACCCTATGACCCAGCCATTGCACTACTGGGTATTTACCCCAAAGATACAGACGTAGTTAAGAGAAGGGTCATATGCACCCCAATGTTCATAGCAGTATTGTCCACAATAGCTTAATCGTGGAAGGAGCCGAGATGCCCTTCAACAGATGACTGGATTAAGAAGATGTGGTCCATATATACAATGGAATATTACTCAACCATTAAAAAGAACAATTTCTCAACATTTGCTGTAACACAGATGGGACTGGAGGAGATAATGCTAAGCAAAATAAGTCAAGCAGAGAAAGACAATTATCATATGGTTTCACTCATTTATGGAACATAAGAAGTAGGAAGATCGGTAGGAGAAGAACGGGAAGAAAGGGGGGGTAAACAGAAGGGGAATGAACCATGTGAGACTATGGACTCTGGGAAACAAACCGAGGGCTTCAGAGGGGAAGGGGGGTGGGGGAATGGGATAGGCTGGTGATGGGTATTAAGGAGGGCACATATTGCATGGTGCACTGGGGGTTATACGCAAGTAATGAATCATGGAACTTTACATCGAAAACTAGGGATGTACTGTATGGTGACTAACATAATTAAAAAAAAAAAAGAAGTCTTCAGAAATACACACTGTGGTAGCTCCTTTCCGTCCTGTGTGTGCATGCCTGTCATTCTTCATGAAGAGATGGAACCTATTCTTTCCTCCTCCTTGAATCTGGCTGGTCTTTGTAATTAATTTATAGGACTTTGGAGGCTACATCGTAGCCTTTCAGCTTCCACCTGCCCTCCTGGAAAACTTGCTCTGGTGGGAAGCCAGATGTCACGTAAGAAATTTGAGTATTATGAGACTCTTATGCATAGAATAAGTGATGCCAGCCGGCCCCTAGCCCAGGCACCATACATGTGAGTGAAGTAGCCATCTTGGACACTGCAGCCCCAATACATTCTTGAAAGAGAATTAAGACCCCAGACATATGGTCCCAGTCAAGCTTTCTCAGCTATCTCCATTCTTTCAAGACATCCCAGGGGCGCCTGAGTGGCTTAGTCGGTTAAGCATCTGCCTGTGGCTCAGGTCATGATCCCAGCATCCTGGGATGGAGCCCCATATCAGGCTCTCTGCTCAGTGGGGAGTCTGCTTCTCCCTCTCCCTCTGCCTGCTGCTCTGCCTGCTTGTGCGTGCTCTCTCTCCCCTCTCCCTCTCTCTTAAATAAAATACTTTAAAAAAAAAAAAAAAAAGACAGTCCATCTGATGCCCCAGACATTACAGAGCAGAGATACACCACCTTGGGGCCAAACTACTGATCCATAGATTTGTAAGCATAATAACTGGTTGCTGATTTACACCAAGGATCAACTAACTTTTTTCAGTAAAGGGCCAGAGAGAAATTTTTATTTTTTAATTTTTATTATATTTTTTTAGTTATGGGGGGAAGGGGAGAGGGGGAGGGAGAGAGAGAATCTCCACACCCAGGGCAGAGCCCAACATGGGGCTTGATCTCACAACCCTGAGATAATGACCTGAGCCAAAATCAAAAGTTTAACTGACTGAGCCACCATGCATCCCGAGCCAGAGAGTAATTTGTAGGTGTTGAGAGACACACAGTCTCTGTCATAACTACTCAACTGTGGTGTAGCAGCACAAAAGTGACCACAAAACGTAAATAAATGTGACTGTGTTCCAAAGTTTTTATTTATAACACAGAAGTCTGAATTCCATATAATTTTCATGTGTCACAAACTATTCTTTTGTTTTTTTCCAAACATTAAAAAATGTAAAGAATTTCATTCTTAGTTTGTGGGCTGTACAAAAAAACAGGTGGAAGGTTGGATTTGGCACCATGGGCTGCAGTTTCCTGACCTCTGGTTTACACCATTAGGTTTGGGGTACTTTATTCTACAACAACAGATATCTGGGACATACATTAAAGTATTTAGGAGAAAAGGAAAATAATTCTGAAGTTTACTCTCAAACTGTTCCAAAAAGAAATAATATGTATATAAGGAGAGAAAAAGAAGAAAATGATAAAGCAAATGTGGCAAAATATTCATACTGAATCATGCTCAGTGAAGGCTACAGGGAATTCTTTAATCCCCCATCCCCAGCCTATAAGCAATGTTAATTAACATTTGGGTGTATTTCCTTCCAGTCCCACTACCAAATTAAACATAATTGTTCCTTTACCTTAGGTGAATACCAAAAGAGCCCCACCAAGTCTTTTAGCAACAAATAACCCTTTCAATATTTAATTGCTTCTTCTACTAGTCAATATGAATGCCAACAAACTTATACATAAGTGTTTAAACATTAGGCTTTTTTTTAAAGGTCTGTGTGTATGTGTGTGGGAATATAAATGTTGGAAGTAGGGATAATAACTAATGATCCCTAATAGCTCTGCAACCTGAAATATTCATTTTTTTATTCCAGTTGTAAGGAATGTTAAATGATGTTGGTTTGCCCTCTGGAACAACCAACCACAATGTACAGTGGTGATTTTCAGGAGGCTGAAGACTTGGACTTGTCATTTCAAAATAAATATACTTTTAATTCTAAAAGGAAGCTTGGGAGAAAAAAGCATCAAATACTGTTACTAACTAACTTTTAAATAATTCTATCAGTGTAAAGAGAGGCGTAAAGGGGTTAAAGAAGATGAGAATAAACACAAGTTCATAGATAAACAGACTGCAAAAGGTATCAATTTTCATTTCCATATCTTTCTAACAGGGGAAGATATTACCCTACTGAAGAACCCTAGGAGATAAAAATGTTCTAAAAACATTTAAAAAAATACATTACTATTTATTATGACAAGATATGAACTCAGTACACGTGGTAGCTGCTTATGCTACAACTATAACACAGACTGTTGGGGTTATTTTGTTTTGTTTTTTATTCAAACTTCCACATCGTACTGACCTTTCCACCAATCAACTTTCACTGAATCAGGATCTAAAATATTCTATTTTCTGCCAATCCTCTTACTTCTTCCTGAAGCACTGGGTTACAAAGTCACAACAACAAAATAATTTTTGAGAGCTGCAATTAAGTTTGGAGATCTTGTATGACCTTTTAATTTTACAGATGTGTTCAGCTGGACAGCAACAGGACCAGATTAGAAACCAGGGCTCCTGGGGCGCCTGGGTGGCTCAGGTGGTTAAGTGCCCGACTCTGGATTTCAGCTCAGGTCATGATCTCAGGGTCATGAGATCAAGCCCCATGTTGGGCTCTGCGCTCACTGGGGAGTCTGCTTGAGGATTTCTCTCCCTATCCCTCTGCCCCTCCCCCTGCTTGCACTCCCTCTCTCTAAAATAAATAAATAAATCCTAAAAAAACACAACTTAAAAGAAGAAAGGAAGGAAGGAAGGAAGGAAGGAAGGAAGGAAGGAAGGAAGGAAGGAAGGAAGAAAGAAAGAAAGAAAGAAAGAAAGAAAGAAAGAAAATCAGGGCTCCTGGCTTAAATGGTCTTTCATTTTTGTGAGCCTTGCTTACTTAAGGAATAAAGTATTGAATTGCATGCTCCAGGTTGCCTCTGTCATTCTACTGAATCCTAACATCTCAGACTTGGAAAAGAATTTTAAAGATCACCTGGATGGTCTAAACAACCTACTTAATCTAAATACATGAATCCACAGTCTATATTATGCCTGCCAAGCAGCTACCCAGATCCTCCAGCAATAGAGAAACCATTAACTCCACCCAGACTGCCCACTCTACCTTCAGACAATCCCAAATGTTCCCCCCTATGCTGAGGGAAACCCGTCTCTTTGTAACTTCTATCCTCTTGGTGCCCAGCAGAATACACTTACTTCCATTTCCAAGAACAGCCTTTCAGATACTTCATACTTGCTGGAGTATTTTCTCTTCTCTAAGCTAAATATCCATAACTCCTTAAACCGAACCTTGTATAATTTTGACTCCTCCTCCCTCCTAGTCATTTTCCTCTAAACACATTCCAACTTCTCTAAACCATTTTAAACTACAATGGCAAGAACTGAAGACAATACCTCAAATGTGGTCTGACTAAAGGGGAACCATTAACTTCCTTTCTTAAAGACCTCCAATACTGCAGCTTAACACATTTGTTTATTTTGCTTTGCTTTTTTCACAGACTCATAATAAGCTTACCACTGACTAAAATCTTTTACTTACATGGTAAGTCAAATCTCTTCCACTATATACTTACATGGTTGGAGTCTTTCAGACTAAAGTGTACACCTTTACATATTTATCCCATTCAATGTAATCTAGTTAAATTTGGGCCATGATTCCAGCCAAATGAGATCTTTCAGTACCCTGGCTCTTGATTCATATATCTAATATCACCATAGCTCACCATGATCTGCAAATATGAAACATATGCCTTCTATACTGCATACAAGTAAAGTAACTGATAAAAATAGAATAAAAACAAGCACTGAGTCCTACAGTAAGGCTGTAGAAATGTCCCTTTGGACTTAAAACAATAAATTATCCAGTTTCCAGAACATATTTTTTTCCATCTTGACAGTATCACCATTGAATTAAGCAAACCCTTTATAGAAATACAAATGTGAGGGGCGCCTGGGTGGCTCAGTTGTTAAGCGTCTGCCTTCAGCTCAGGGCGTGATCCTGGCGTTATGGGATCGAGCCCCACATCAGTCTCCTCCACTGGAAGCCTGCTTCTTCCTCTCCCACTCCCCCTGCTTGTGTTCCCTCTCTCGCTGGCTGTCTCTATCTCTGTCAAATGAATAAATAAAAAAATCTTTAAAAAAAAAAAAAGAAAGAAATACAAATGTGATATGTTTATCACATTTGCTTCATCTCTCAAAGGAGCAGATCTGTCAAAAAAGGAATTCAGGTTAGACTAACGACTTTTTCTTAATGATACCATACTGGTCTCTTTCATTATTAACTGCTTATAAATAAAATATGGTTTTTGTCCTCTGTTTTTCAACCTTCCTAAGGCTCAAATATTAACTTGCTTCGTCTATAATTTTAGTCTATAGATTTCTTGAAGAAAAACAAAAAACTACTCATCTCTAGGTTTCTTCTCTATAGCTCTCCTGATCCTGTTGGTTCTTCAAAAAAAAATCACCAGTGCCAAAGCAATTTTTCTTTTCCTTCTTCTGACGTGTCTGGATAAAATAACTTTAGTAGAATGATATTTCTTTTCATTTTCACATCTACTTTTTCTCTACTTATCAAATTATATTTTAAAGCTGTAAATTTTTTGTGGTACCAACTGGAACTGCAGTGTTAATTTATCTGGAATCCAATAATTCTTCAATTCTTATCTAGTTTGTATTCTGAAATGGTTATCTTGATTTTGGGTGCTAATATTCAATATCTCAAAATCCTCTTGTTCATATAGGCATATACCACATTTACTTGTTTTCAATAAAAATACTGCTAACAATAAAAGTATACTCTGCTAACAATAAAAGTATATTCTGCTTTCTTTCTATCTCTAATCCTCCATTCACACACATTAAGAATACCCACTGGCAGAACAATTGGATATCTATATGGGGAAAAACAAACCTCAAGCTTTACCTCACATAATACATCAATACTAACTTGAAATGGATGGTAGACCTAAATGTAAATGTTAAATCTGTAAAACTTCTAGGAAAACAAAAATAGTAGAAAATCTTCAAGACCTTGCAATAGGCAAAGATTTCTTAGGACACAAAAAATACAAAACACAAAAGAACACTGGTAAATTGGATTTCATCAAAACTAAAAATTGTTTGGGGTTCCTGGGTGGCTCAGTTGGTTAAGCATCTGCCTTCTGCTCAAGTCATGACCTTAGGGTCCTGGGATTGAGCCCCGCATCAGGCTCCCTGCTGAGCAGGGATCTGTTTCTCCCTCTCCCCTGCCCCTCCTCCTCCCTGCTTGTGTTCTCTCTCAAATAAATAAATCTTTTTTAAAAAATAAAAATTGTTATTAAAAAATATTATGAACATGAAAAGACACAGAATTGGAGAAAATATTCATAATGTTTTTATCTGGCAAAGTGTTGGTATCTAGAATATGTAAAAGAATTCTTACAAATTAGAAAGCAAACAACCTATTTAGAAAAAAAATAGGTAGAGGATTTAAATAGTTCAAAAACAAGATACACAGAGGGGCCCTGTCTGGCTCAGTCAGTAGAGCACATTACTCTTAATCTCAGGGTTGTGAGTTCAAGCCCCATGTTGGGTGTGAAGCCCACTTGAAAAAAAAAAAAAAAGAAAAGAAAAAAGAAAAACAAGTCACACAGTGAACAATAAGCACATAAAAAGAGACACAACAGCATTAGTCATCAGGAAAATGCAAATTAAAATCAAAATAAGATATTCACTACATACTTACCAAATGGCTAAAATTTTTATTAAAAATGTTGAGACATATGTTGATTTCCGATCATCTTAAAAACAAATAAGAGACAAAATCAAAGCTGAAAATTACATTTCCATTGACATTTCTAAGAAAACAAACCTGAATATATAAAGTTCACCTAAGTATTAAAATAACGTACTCATATGTAACGATTTGCTTAATATATCAATTAAATGTGACCTAATTTATCACTCGTTTAAATATAATTAAGAGCATCATATGTAACTGGGAAAACCTGTAGCAGAAGAATTTTTTCTCGTTCTTTACCTCTACCAGTTAACTATTTAAGGCTTCATTTCTTAATTTTAGTAAATACTAAAAAACTAACCAATTCAAATTTAAATTAAAATATATTCTACCTCAATCAGTGCATGAAACATTTACTAACTGCCTACTCTACACACTAGATACAGGCTTGATTAGTAAAATCATTTCTAAAAACTTTACAGTCAATGGCAGAAAACGTAATGCACACAAAAGCATCAAATGTTGGCCCTCAAATCCCTTTGTGCTAGATGTTAACCCCCCTCACCACAACCAACAACAAATACAGTTGCTGGTTCACATTCTTCTCTCTTTTTTTCTTTTCCAGCCCTTACCAAAGTTTTCTTCATGATAGGCATTTTAAATTATAGTAACAAAGCCCCTTACTTTGTTACTACAGGAAGGAGAAGGCACTCAAATTATGACACTGAAATTGTTTTATATAGAATGGAAGCTATACATAGTCTCTGGGACCCAGTGAAACTTCTGTCACATTTCTATTATAATCCAGTTTCTTTTAAGCAAACATGTCATCTCCAATATACTTGATACACCTGGAAAGTTGGCATTTTACATATTTGAATTATCAATGCCATGTCAAAAGGACATTTTTTTTTCATTGCTGCAGAGACCTCATTCCCAAATTTCATGTGGAAGTGCAATAGTTTCCATGTACAATAGATAATTCAGGATCTTGTCCACAACTTTGCCTTGAAACTCAAACAATTTGACAAATTAGGGCCTGAATCACAATTTTAAATTGAGGATCTTGAGTGATAGAGAGGTCTGTTATAGGCTTTCTTTTTTTTTTTTTTTTTAAAGATTTTATTTATTTATGTGACAGAGAGACAGCCAGCGAGAGAGGGAACACAAGCAGGGGGAGTGGGAGAGGAAGAAGCAGGCTCCCAGCGGAGGAGCCTGATGTGGGGCTCGATCCCAGAGGACCGGGATCACGCCCTGAGCCGAAGGCAGACGCTTAACGACTGCGCTACCCAGGCGCCCCTGTTATAGGCTTTCTAACAAACAACCAGTAGTGATTAATATATTAGGTACTTGAATGATTTTAACTTAGTAATAATTATCATAAAACATTTTTATAATACTAAAACCCCATTAAATTACTTAAAATATATGTAATCATTACTAAGCTTCCTATAAAACATTCTGGTACTCTTCAAAAACTATCTGCATGCATCTTGAAATGTTAGAAATAAGGCCCTACCCTCAATGAGTTTACAATCGAGAGGGAACCAAGATTAAGTTACAAGAAAGAGGAAAAAACAACAACAACAAAAGAAGTTAAATATTTAAACACTAGGAGTATGGACTCTATAATCGGATCTAAGTTGAATACCGGTTCCAATAATTGTGTGATCTTGGGCAAGTCTCAACCTCTCTAAGCCCAGTTGCCCTTATCTGTTATTTGGAGATAATAATAGTACTGATTTCCATAATTACTGTGAGCGCTAAATAAAATGTTCATGCAGACACCTGGCAAAATGTCTAGCACATAATTAGTATATAAATGTTAGTTATTATTTATTTTCACTATTCTTAGGGTTATTTATTGAGTACCAGTGATACAGATGGTTGGAGGAAGGAAAGGAGATCAATAACAGCAAGATTTAAGAAAGGCTTTACAAAACAGGTAAGAATTCAGCTAATCCTTGAAGGGATAGCAGAACTGGACAGACTGAGCAGAGATGCAAAGCAATGAAAAACTTAAAAGACTGGGGGCACATGGGTGGCTCAGTCGGTTAAGCATCTGCCTTTGGCTCAGGTCATGATCCCGGGGTCCTGGGATCGAGCCCCACATTAGGCTCTCTGCTCAATGGGGAGTCTGCTTCTTCCTCCCCATCTCTCCCCACTAATGCTCATTCACACACTCTTTCTCTCTTCTCCCTCTCAAATTAAAAAAAAAAAAATCTTAAAGAAAACACAAAGCTTAAAAGACTGAATGAATAGGGCATGTTTCTAGAACAGTGAAATAAAACATCCAACTACAGCAGAAGAGACATAGAAACACTTCTTATAGAAGGAAGTAAAAAGATTTTTTTTTCAAGAAAAAAATAATCTCAATTAGTAGTATTAGTGTCATTCATCAACACAAATTTGCCTTTAGGGGAAGAAATTTAAACTGTAGGTTAAATTACAGTATCTCAAATACTACTAAATAAAAATCACTTTAACAAAATAATAGACTGCAATATTTAACAACTAAAATCCAGCCAAGAAAAAAAAATATCTAAAACAACCAGTAGATATTAAATAAAGAAACATTCATGTGCATTGGAAGAAAAGAAGGACGCAAAAATAAAAAAAACTAGAAGTATTTTGTGTATACTAAGAAATCACTGGGGCAATTAGGTGATGGGCATGAAGAAGTGCACATATTGATTGTGATGAGCACTGGGTGTTATATGCAACTGATGAATTATTGAACTCTACATCTGAAACTAATGATGTATTATATGTTGGCTAACTGAATTTAAATTAAAAAAGAAATCATAAGTATGAGAAAAATTAAGATGCTATTTAAGGATACACAAATAAAACTTCCTTAAATGTTTATGCATGTAACTTTATGATGCTAACTGTCCTTGCCTATTATGTATATGTTGTAAAAGAATTCAATAAACTTGAAATAAGAAAAATTATTTAAAAATAATTCTAAAGAAACAAAATGGGAGATCTTATAGATATGCATACTTCACAGCCTATTGAAATCCATTTTATATATCCAATCCTAATTTAGTAAAAGTAATAATTTATAATTATGGTAAATTTCTGAAAAATTATGTTTTTGTAAAATGAACTATACACCATTTTCTCCTGTAGTAACCTTCTATTGCTCTACTTAAAATACTGGCCATAATATCAATTATTAAAAACAATAAACCATTAAATCCAATACCATAATCTTAACATTTATCAAATATATCTAAATAAAGTTAAAACAAAACATAAATAATTCACAAAACTTCAGGAAACTCATTCACATATCGACTACAAAAGCAGGCTCTGGAGTCAGGCTGCTTTATGGGTATGAGACTGATGGGTTTAAATCTCAGTTCTAGACTCCAATAATAAGCTGCATATGTTGAGAAAGTTATTTAATCTTTCTATGCCTAAGTTTCTTCCTCTGTAAAAATGGGGACAGTAATTGTGCCTTCCCTCATGAGGTCATTGCAAGGATTAAATGGCATAATGTATACAAAATATGTATCACAATATCGAATTTAGATAGAGTTAAGTCCTTAATACACAGAATTATCATTAACATAATCATCATTATGTGTTTCGATAATACATAATGTTTAGACATTTTAAAAGTCTCTAGGGAAACCCCAAGACAACAAGAGATTTTTTTTTTTCCAAAGGTACACAGAAGAAATTTTAGCCTCTGACGCCTATTGCTACAGCAAATAGTAAACACACCTTACCCCTATCTGGATAAAAATAAAACTTTACACTAAAGGCCTATTTACCTCAGTTCCATTTACTCAGTACATCATGTCGCTTTAAACAAAAAATGACAGAGCATACTAAACACAAAAACACAGTTTGAAGAGATAGAGCAAGCAGTAGAACCAGGCTCAGATATGGCAGAGATGTTGGAATTATCAGAATAGGAATTTAAAACAACTACAAGGTAGTTTTAGGTATCAAACAGAAAAAGTGGACAACATGCAAGAACACATGGGTAATATAAGCAGGGAGATGGAAACTTTTAAGAATCAAAAGGAAATGCTAGAAATCAAAAATACTGTAACAGAAATGAAGAATGCTTTTGATGTGCTTATCAACAGATGGAATACAGCAGAGAAAAGACTCAGTGAACCTGAAGAAATGTCAGTAAAAACTTCCAAACCTGAAATGGAAATTAAAAAAAAAAAAAAATGAAATGAAATGAAAGAGAACAGAATATCCAAGAACTGCAGGACAATTACAAAAGGTATAACATACACATAATAGGAATACCAGAAGAAAAAGAAAATGAAAGGAAAAGAAGTCACTTAACCAATTGAGCATTCAGGCACCCCAATAAATTTTTTTTTATAAAAGTAAAATTCAGGGGTGCCTGCATGGTTCAGTCAGTTAAGGCATATGACCATTGATTTCAGCTCAGGTCTTGATCTCAGGTGGTGAGTTCAAACCCCCCACTGGGCTCCACAATGGGAGTGGAGCCTACTTTTAAAAAAAGTCAAATTCATACGTTAGGAGACAAAAAATAGAATCATAAAATGTCCAGATAAAACCAGACAAGGAAAAAATAAAACACTGAAGGCAGAAAAGGAGTGGAAAACAAAAAAGAAACAAGGAATAAAGGCAAAGAATAGAAAATAGTAACAAATACGGTAAATATCCAACGTATCAATAACATCAATAGTCTAAATAAACCAATCAAAAAATTATCAGAATGGGTAAAAACAAACAAACAAACAAACAAACAAACCTGAGTTGGGTCTACAAACTAAATGTTGTCTATGATAAACCAATTTTTATTTGTTTTCCCTCCTCCCATATCCATCTACAAAAACATTTCCATGCTGGTTACCCTCCAACCCCACAGGGACCTCTTCTTATTTGACTAGGAACTGATGGACCCAGCAGGATCCCAGCTGCCCAGGCCTGGGATGGCTATCAAAATCCTGTGAGAACCAACTCCATTATCCCTTGAGATTTGGGTCATGGAGTTGAGTTCCACTGTTTTGCAGTGCGATGGACTAATTTACCCAATGGGGACCCCACAAGTCTCTGTTTGTGGCAACAGTGCTGAGTACAGCCCACCCTGAAATGAGAGATGGACTCAGAGAGCCAGGATTGGGTCTAGAATGCTGGAGGCTACTCTCGTCCCTTGCTTTGGATCTCCCACCTTGGGACTTTAGGATTTCCATCAGGGCCTGGGTGTGCTGGGGAAGCCCTAGGCTGGCCAGCCATTTCCCTAAAACTACAGGGTGCCCAGACCTGCTCTACTGCTGCCAAGAGGGAAAGCTCCTGTGAGGGAGACCTTCTGCGACCCTGTGCTGCTGGCCGCATCAGGGCTTCTGTGAGATACCAGAGTCCCAGGTGTCTCCCATCAGTTAACTTCCCTGCTCTGCCCTGCTTATGATAAACCAACTCCTAATATAAAGACACAGATAGATAAAAAGACACAGATAGATTAAAAGTGAAGAGAAAAGATACACCATGCTAACACTAATCCAAAAAAGCTGGAGTAGCTATAATAATTTCAGACAAAGCAGACTTTACAGCAAGGAACACTATCAGAAATAAAGAGAGGCATTACATAATGACAAAGGAGTGAATTCTTTGGGCATAACATTCCCTAATGTGTATAGCCTAACAACAGAGCATCAAAATACATGAGGCAAAAACTGATAGAACTACAAGAAGAAATGGATGAATTCAATATCATAGCTGGAGACTTTCATAGCCCTCCATCAGGAATTGACAGATTCAGCTGGCAAAAAAAATCAGTAAGGAATAGTTCAACTGCACAGCACCATCAGTCAACTGGATCTATAGACTACTTCACCTAGTGAGAGCAGAGTACACATTCTTTTCAAGTTCACATGTAACACCAAGACAGATCACATTCTGGGCCATAAATTACATCTTAATAAATTTAAAAGAACTGAAATCATACAAAATATCCTCATACACAAAATGGAATTAAACTAGAAATAAATAGCAGAAAGATGACTGAAAAACTCCAAAATACTTGGAGATTAAACAACACTCTTCTAAATGACACGAGTCAAAGAAGTTGCAAGAGAAATCTTAAAATATTTGAATAAATAAAAAAAGAAAATACAACTTACACCAAAAGTTGTGGGATCCAGCAAAAGCAGGGCTTAGAAGGATATTTATATTGACTGCATATATTAGAAAAAAAGAAATCAATGATCTAAGCTTCCAATTTAATAAACTAGAAAAAGGCAAATTAAACATAAAGTGGAAGGAAAGAATAAAAATTAGAGCAGAAAATCAATGAAATTGATAACAGGTTACCAATCAAAACCAAAAGTGGGTTCTTCGAAGAGATCAATACAACTGATAAATTTCTAGCCAGGTTAACAAAAAAAAGAAAAAGAAAAAATACAAATTATTAATATCAGAAATGAAAGTGGGGTCATCACTGCTGATTTTGGGTACATTAAAAAGGTGATAAGGAAGTATTATGTACACCTCCATGCCCACAAATTTGATAACCTAGATAAACTGGACTAATTCCTTGAAAAACACAATCTACGAAACCCCCTACAATGAGAAATAACCTGTGTAGTACTATAACTATTAAAGAAACTGAATTAACAATTAATAGCCTTCTAAAACAGGAAGCACAGATGAATTCTACCAAACACTTAAGGGAGAAATTATACTAGATTAATTCCCTAGACAATCTCTTCCAAAAAATTGAAGCAGAGAAAATACTAATTCATCTAAAGGCCTGCATTTCCCTAATGCCCAAACCAGACATAGATATTACAAGAAAAGAAAACTACAGACTAGCATTTCTCATGAACAAAGATGCAAAAATCCTCAAGAAAACAGAAACAAATCAAATCCAATAATGTGTTTAAAAAATACTATACACTACAACCAAGTGGAATTTATTCTAGGCATGCAAGGCTTGTTCAACATTTGAAAATCAATTAACATAATTCATCGTATCAACAAAATAAAAAAGAAAAATCATATAATCATATGCAGAAAAAGCATCTAACAAAATTCAACGTTCACGCATGATAAAAACTCTCAGCCAACTACGAATAGAGGGGAACTTCCTCAACTTGGTAAGAAACCTATCTACAGGGGGCGCTTGGGTGGCTCAGTCGTTAAGCGTCTGCCTTTGGCTCAGGGCGTGATTCTGGCATTAAGGAATCGAGCCCCGCATCAGGCTCCTCTGCTGGGAGCCTGCTTCTTCCTGTCCCACTCCCCCTGGTTGTGTTCCCTCTTTCACTGGCTATCTCTCTTTCTGTCAAATAAATAAATAAAATCTAAAAAAAAAAAAAAAAAAAAAAACCTATCTACAAAAACCTACAGCTAATACCATACTTAATGGTGAGAAACTATACGCTTTCCCACTAAAAACAAGAATGAGGCAAGGATGTCCATTTTCACCACTCCTATTCAAATCATGCTAGAAGTTCTAAATAATGTGGTGAGATAAGAAAGGGAAATAAAAAGTACACAGGTTGGGAAGAAAGAAATAAAATTGTCTTTGTTTACATGACATGACTGTCTATGTAGAAAATCCCAAAGAATCAATGAAAAAATCCTGAAACAAACAAGCAATCATAGCAAGATTGCAAGATATAAGGTTAATACACAAAAGTCAACTGTTTTATTATATACCAGCAATGAACAACTAGAATATGAAATACAATACCATTTACACCACCAGCACTAAAAAAAATAACCTAGGTATAAGTCTAACAAAATACATATATACAAGATCTATAAGGAATACTACAAAATTCTTATAAAAAGATATCAAAGAAGGGGCATCTGGGTTCTCAGTCAGTTAAATGTCCAACTCTTGATTTCAGCTCAGGTCATGATCTCACAGTTGTGAGATCACTGGGCATGGAGGCTGCTTAAGATTCTCTCCCTCTCCCTCTGCTCCTCCCACCTCCTACCCCCCCCAAAAAAATCAAAGCAGATCTAAATAAATGGAGAGATTCTCTGTGCATGGGTAAGAAGACTCAACGATGCCAAGATCTCAGTCCTTCCCAACTTAATCTAAGTTCGATGGAATCCCAATCAAAACCCAAGCAAGTTATTTTATGGATACCAACAAACAGATTCTAAAGTTTATATGGAGAAGCAAAAAACTCCAAATAGCCAACACATTATTGAAGGAGAACAACAAAGTCAGAAGACAAACACCACCTATCTTTACGACTTATTATAAAGCTACCTGGCAACTAAGCATATAAAAAGATGCTTAAAATCATATGTCACTAGAAAACTGTAAATTAAAACCACAAGATATCACTACACACCTACTATAATGGTGAAGATTCAAAGCACTGACAATATCAAATCCAGGTGAGGATACAGAGCAAAAGGAACTTTCATTCATTGTGGTGGGAATGCAAAATGATACAGGCATTGGAAAACAGTTCAGCAGTCTCTTATAAAACTAATAAATAAAACTAATCCTATTCTTATCATGATACAGAAATTGCTCCCCTTGATATTTACCCAAATGAATTAAAAACTTATGTTCCATATAAAAACCTGTACATAGATGTTTATAGCAATTTTACTCACAATTACCAAAACTCAGAAGCAACCAAGATGTCCCTCAATAGAAGAATGGATAAACAAACTCTGGTACATCCATACAATGGAATACTCCTTAGTGCTAAAAAGAAATTAGCTATCAAGGCACAAAAAGATATAGAGAAACTTTCAATGCATATTGTTAAGTGAAAGAAGCCAACTTTGAAAAGGCAACGTATTCTATGATTCCCACTATATGACATTCTGGAAAAGGCCTCAAACTACAGAGACAGTAAAAAGATTAGTGGTTGCCAGGGATTCAGGAAAAGGGATAGAGGAATGGATAGGTGGAGTACAGGGGATTTTTAGGGAAGTCCAACTATTCTGTATGATAATGTAATGGTGGAATCATGTCGTTTTACATTTGTCAAAACCCATATAGGCACATAGCACAAAGAGTGAAAACAAGGTAATTATGAACTTTTGATAATAATAATAATGTATCAATATTGGATGAAGGTGATCTCTATGAAATGGTATGGAATGATTTCCAGGATACACTGTTAAGTGAAAAGCAGAGTGAAAGAGAGTACCAACAATATCTTCTTCCTCTTACGTCATTTATGTAAGAAAAAAGAAATAAAGGGTAAAGTACATGTATCTGATCATTTGTGCAAAAAGAAACAGGAAAAATATACCCAAACTCAACAAATGATGTTAGAACAACTGGACATTTATACGCAAAGAATGAAGTTGGACCCCTTCTTGCCACCAAAACCAAAAATTAACTTAAAATAGATTCTTACGTACAATTTAAAGCACAAATAACAATATAAAAAAATAGTTTAATCAGACTCCATGAAATGTAAAACCATTTGTGCATCAAAAGACATCATCAAGAAAGCAGACATTCATCAACTCAAGAATGAAAGAAAATGTTTCCAAATCACATACCTGATAAGAGTCTTAATGTAAGATACATAAAGAATGTATGTATACATAAACAATGCAATGCTAAAAAGATAAATAACCCAAATAAAAATGGGCAAAAGAGGGTCAGGTCACCTGGGTGGCTCAGTTGGTTAAGCATCCGACTCTTGATTTCAGCTCAGGTGGTGATCTCAGGGTCATGGCATTAAGCCCCACGCTGGACTCCACATAGGGCGTGGGGCCTCCTTGAGATTCTTTCTCTTCCTCTCTCTCTGCCCCTCCTCACCCACTCATCTTCTCTCTCTCTCTCTCGAAAGGAAAAAAAAAAAATGGGCAAAAGATACACATTTCTAAAAAAAAAAAATCCCAACATATAAATGGCCAATAAACACAGGAAAAGATTGTGCTAAACATCATCCAGCAATTAGAGAAATGTAAATGAAAACCACAATGATATAGCACTGTACACCTACTAGGATGGCTATCCGAAAACAGACAATAAGATGTGCTAGTGAATGACATTTTTCAAACAACTGGAACAAACAGCCCTTAAATTTGTGTGGAACCAGAAAAGGCCCCAAAGAGCCAAGGAATTGTTTAAAAGGAAAAACAAAGCTGGGGGCATCACAATGCCGGCTGTACTACACAATTTCGAGCTGTACTACAAAGCTGTGATCACAAAGACAGCATGGTACTGGCACAAAACAGACACATAGACCAATGGAACAGAATAGAGAACCCAGAAATGGACCCTTGGCTCTTTGGGCAACTAATCTTTGATAAAGCAGGAAAAAACATCTGGTGGAAAAAAGTCTCTTCAATAAATGGTGCTGGGAAAATTGGACAGCTACATGCAAAAGAATGAAACTTGACCACTCTCTCACACCATACATAAAGATAAACTCTAAATGGATAAAAGACCTCGATGTGAGACAGGAATTCATCAAAATTCTAGAGGAGAGCATAGGCAGCAACCTCTATGACATCAGCCAAAGCAACCTTTTTCATGACACATCTCCAAAGGCAAGAGAAACAAAAGATAAAATGAACGTGTGGGACTTCAACAAGATAAAAAGCTTCTGCACAGCCAAGGAAACAGTCAAAAAAACTAAGAGGCAGCCCACGGAATGGGAGAATATATTTGCAAATGATACTACAGATACAAGACTGGTATCCAAGATCTACAAAGAACTTCTCAAACTCAATACACGAGAAACAAATAAATCATAAAATGGGCAGAAGATATGAACACTTTTCCAATGAAGACATACAAATGGCGAACAGACACATGAAAAAATGTTCAAAATCATTAGCCATCAGGGAATTCAAATCAAAACCACACTAAGATACCACCTTACGCCAGTTAGAATAGCCAAAATGACAAGACAAGAAACACCAATTGCTGGAAAGGATGTGGAGAAAGGGGATCCCTCCTACATTGTTGGTGGGAATGCAAGTTGGTACAGCCACTCTGGAAAACAGTGTGGAGGTCCCTTAAAAAGTTAAAAATTGAGCTACCCTATGACCCAGCCATTGCACTACTGGGTATTTACCCCAAAGATAGAGACATAGTGAAGAGAAGGGCCATATGCACCCCAATGTTCATAGCAGCATTGTCCACAATAGCTAAATCGTGGAAGGAACCGAGATGCCCTTCAACAGATGACTGGATTAAGAAGTTGTGGTCCATATATACAATGGAATATTACCCAGCTATCAGAAAGAACGAGTTCTCAACATTTGCTGCAACATGGACGGCACTGGCGGAGATAATGCTAAGTGAAATAAGTCAAGCAGAGAAAGACAATTATCATATGGTTTCTCTCATCTATGGACCATAAGAACTAGGAAGATCAGTAGGAGAAGAAAGGGATAAAGAAAGGGGGGTAATTAGAAGGGGGAATGAAGCATGAGAGACTATGGACTCTGAGAAACAAACTGAAGGCTTCAGAGGGGAGGGGATGGGGGAAGGGGATAGACACATATTGCATGGTGCACTGGGTGTTATACGCAACTAATGAATCATGGAACTTTACATAAAAAACCAGGGATGTACTGCATGGTGACTAACATAATAAAAAAATATTATTATAATAAAAAAAAAAGATGTGTTGGTGAGGATAAAGAGCAATTGGAGCCCTGATACATTGCTGGTGGGAATATAAAATGAAGCAGCCATGTTGGAAAATAGTTTAGCAACTCCTCAAGAAGTTAAACAAAATTACTACATGACCCACCAGTACCACTTCTAGATATATACCCAAGACACAAATGTTCATATCAACATTATTAATAATAGCCAAAAAGCATAAACAACCCAAACTACCATTTAGGATAAATAAAATGCAGTAGTCATACAATAGAATATTTTCAGCAATAAAAAGTATGAAGTATTGATACATGATATACATGGATGAACCCTGAAACTATAATGAGTGAAAGAAACCAGTCAGAAAAGACCATATGGTAAGATTCCATTTACATTCCATTACACAAAAAGTCTGCAATAAGCAAATAGACAGAGGCAGAAAATAGATTAGGGTTCCCAGAGCAGGGGTGGAGTAGGAGTACAGAGAAGGTGGAAGAGGAAGAAGAGGAGAAGGGAGTTCCAGAAGAATAGGGAGTGACTGCTAATGAGTATGGGTTTCTTCTGGGGGTGATGAAAATGTTCAAAACTTAGATGTCACATGATGATGGTTACACAACTCTAGGAATAAACGAAAAACCACTGAATTGAATACTTAGGGTGAACTGTATATAGTACATGAATTATATCTCAATAAAAGAAGAGGAGGAGAAGGAGGGGTAGTAGGGTGAGGAGGACCATAATAAAACTAGTTACAGTCAGATGTTGGGTGGAACAAGTGGAAAGGATACAGAGGTGGGAACAGATAGATGAGACGGGGGAAATACCTTTTTTTTTTTTTTTAAACGAGAGCAGGGGGGAGAGGGAGAAAGAGAATCTCAAGCAGGCTCCACCCCCAGCACAGAGTCCCCTATACAGGGCTTGATCTCACAACCCTGAGATCATGACCTGAGCTGAAATCAAGAGTTAGACACTTAACCAACTGAGCCACCCAGTGCCCCGGGGAAATGTATTTTTTTAAAAATAGTTCTTTGATTTGAATTTCCCTGATGGCTAATGATTTTGAACATTTTTTCATGTGTCTGTCAGCCAATTGTATGTCTTCATTGGAAAAGTATCTGTTCATATCTTCCGCCCATTTTATGATTTATTTGTTTCTTGTGTATTGAGTTTGAGACATTCTTTGTAGATCTTGGATACCAGTCTTTTATCTATAGTGTCATTTGCAAATATATTCTCCCATTCCGTGGGCTGCCTCTTAGTTTTTTTTTTTACTGTTTCCTTGGCTGTGCAGAAGCTTTTTATCTTGACGAAGTCCCACAAGTTCATTTTATCTTTTGTTTCTCTTGCCTTTGGAGATGTTAAAAGATTTTATTTATTTATTTATTGATTAATTGATTGACTGATTTGAAAGAGAGTGTGCAAGGGGGTGGGAAGAGCAGAGGGAGAGGGACAAGCAGACTCCATGCTGAGTGCAGAGCCTGATGCAGGGCTTGATCTCATGACCCTGAGATCATAACCTGAGCTGAAATAAAGAATTGGATGCTTAACTGAGTTACCCAGGCGCTCCTAAATTTACTTTCTCTTCTAACTCAGACTAATTACTTCCATTTCCTTTTCTGACAGTTTTCCTAACTTCAAGTTTTCTCTATTAAGAATGTTGACAAAATACACAAAGTAACTCAATTTAAGGACTGGGTATATGCTATTACTAAAGATCTAAATATCTAAAACATTAAAATATTTAAATATAAAATACACATGTGCAAGATATTCCATTGTATATATGGACCACATCTTCTTTATCCATTCTTCTGTTGAAGGGCATCTTTGCTCCTTCCTCAGTTTAGTTATTGTGGATAATGCTGCTATGAACATTGGGGTGCATATGGCCCTTCTCTTCACTACATCTGTATCTTAAGGAGGGCACGTATTGCATGGTGCACTGGGTGTTATACACAACTAATGAATCATCGAGCCTTACATCGGAAACCGGGGATGTACTGTATGGTGACTAACATAATAAAATAAAAAATCATTATAAATAAAAAAAAGAAAAAGAAAAAGAAAAAAAAAGATAAAAAGAAAATCCTCGAAAATAATGAAATCTAAAAAAAAAAAAAAGTCAAGCAGAGAAAGACAATTATCATATGGTTTCACTCATTTATGGGACATAAGAAGTAGGAAGATCAGTAGGGGAAGAAAGGGATAAAGAAAGGGGGGTAATCAGAAGGGGGAATGAAGCATGAGAGACTATGGACTCTGGGAACGAACTGAGGGCTTCAGAGGGGAGGCTGGTGGGGGAATGGGATAGACCGGTGATGGGTAGTAAGGAGGGCACGATATAATAAAAAAATATTATTATTAAAAAAAATAAACACTACAGTCAAAATTAAAAATAATAATAGTAATAATAAATCACAAAAAAATAAAATAAAATATAAATAGTTCTTACTTGGGGAACCATATTAAAATTTCATTAACTTATAAGTTAATTACTTCAACAAGAAAGGTGAGGTATTTTCTAAAGCAAAATACAAATAAAAAGAAATAAAGCTATCTGTGTTCTGAATTAAAAATATAACCAATCTCAATGTTAAAACTAGTGGATAAAAGTTTGATAAGGAATAAGACATTTACATACATATACATATACATATATTTATATGATGCAGTGAGTACAGAATCACTTTGGTATTCCTGCCAGAAATTCATAATCTGAACCTATTCATGAGGAAACAACAAACTGAAATTGACGAACATTCTTCAAAACTATCAAGGTCATGAAAAACAAAGACCAAAGAACTCTATCAGGTTAAAGAAGAGTGAAAAGATATAACAGTTAAATGAAACGTATAACCCTGGACTGGATACTGATTTTTAAAAAAGATTATCTTTTTGCTAGAAATAGAATTATTAACATAACTAGAGAAAAATGAATTAGGTCTATAGATTAAGGAACAGTACTGTATCAATGTTAATTTCCTGATTTGATAAACTGAACTATGGTTACCTAAGGAAATGTCCTCTTTTTTAAAAAATACACACTTAAGTATTTATGGGTAAAGGGGCATCATGGGTAATGTTAAGGGAAAAAATGACATACAGAGAGAGCAAAAGAGAATGATAAAGCATATACGGTAAAGAGTTGCCACTTGGGGAATCTTGGTGAAAGGTAGATGGCAATTCTTTGTACTACTTATGTAAACTTTTCTAGAAGTCTGAAATTATTTCAAAATAACTGTTCTTTTTAAAAAAGAAATAATGATGCAACAATATACCTCCTGTTAGAACCTTAGTACCAAAGATGGTAGCTGTATCAAAAGGTTATTGACAAATAACCTAACTGAATAAATAAATGAGAAAGGTCATATCTTCCTAATGGAATTCCAAATATGAGAGGAATAAAAGAAACAGAAAATCATCTGCATCAGAATACAGTAATAATTGCTGCAGCCAAAATCTACTACTAAAGAATTTAAAAATAGTGGTTGTTTGAAACTTTAAAGAGAAACAGGATCTTTACACAACCTCAAGTTATCTCCCTTCCAAAATTTATTAATTCTGTGGTGACTTTAACATATGTCCACAAATTCTTTGATATTCCTCCTTTCAGGATATGGAACCGAATTCCCCTCTTCATGAGTATATACTGGACTTAGTGACTAGACGCTAACAAGTTGAGTATGGAAAAGAAAAAACAGTAACGTACACTGAGAAATCTGTCAGACTCTACCTTAACCACATGATCAAATGAACACCACAAATAATAACTCATGTTGCTTTTGTGTGCTCTCTGATATGATGTGATGAAGGCACTTCACCTCTGTGGTATCTTCCCCAAGTCCATAACCCAATCTAATCATTAGAAAAACATCAAATCCAAATGAGGCACATTCTACAAAACACTAGTCAGCACTCTTCAAAACTATCAAGGTCATGAAAACCAAGGAAAGGCTGATAAACTGCCATAGATTAGAGAGTCTAATACGTGACAACTAAATGCCATGTGGTATCCTGGATTGTATCCTCAAACAGAAAAAGATTATTAATGGAAAAACTGGTGAAATCCGAATAAGTCTGTAGTTTGGCCTAACACTAGTGTACTAACATTAATCTCTTAGTTTTGATAAATGCCCAAGGTAAATTTATTTACCCTAATTTTACCCAAAGGAAGCTGGGTAAAGAGTATACAGGAATTCTCTGTACTATCTTTGCAACTCCTCTGTAAACCTAAAATAATTTCATAAAAAGTTTTTTAAAAATAAATGAATTAACCAATTTTTAAAAGATTATTTTGTAAATTAGAGTACTCCTCAAATTAAAGCTGAACCATTAAACTCAATTTCTAAACCGACTTATTGCATGAATAAACTCAGTTTCAATTAAGTTACTTTGAGATAGGGTATTACTACATGCTCATTGCATTTAATGATTTTTGGAGGGGGAGAGAGAAGAATGAAACATAATGAGGGAGCTATTACATGTGGTAAACAAGATTTTGGAAGCTTAAGGGGAATAGATGGAAAAAGACTAGTAAAATAAAATAAGGATAGGTTTAAAAGATTAAAATTACCACATTAACAGTATCTTAAACAAACAGGAAATCTGGTAGGTTCCCTTTAGGAGGATAACTACAGCAGTAACAGAAACCCAAGGACCAGAAGAGGCTAGGAAAGTGTTAAGGGTTATCATAAAAGCCTATACCACAGGTTGCCCAACTTTCTGGGTTTACAAGGCCTTTAATGTATCAGTAATTTTTTCACAGGCCAAAGGAAATACTTAGCCATTCTGTTTGTTAAGAAGTCAGGTCCAAACAACTTAAGAAGAATGTATGTCCTAACAACTTGGCACCTATGTTGGGCACTGCACAACTTCACAAACGTCAGAGGACACTCACTGCCTTCCTCTCTCCCTGTTCCATATATATTTTCACATGGTACTTGCTTTTCATAACAGCAACTGCCAAAACTCAGCTTTGTAAAAATATGGTAGCAATGAAAGGAATATAGCAATCTAATTTTGAAAATGAACTTCCTCAAGCTAGTAGTTTGTGGGATTTCCAAAAGATGTTGCTGTATTTCCCTCAAAGTTTTTAAGCGTCCTTTGACGCACTTGTAGAGTTCTCTGCAGTACCTTCAAGGCTCCACAGTGCACAGTTTGGGAACCATGACTTTGGCAAAAGATGACAAAGGATGCCAAGGCAGGAGCAACAAAAAAACTGGAGTGAGAAAAAGGCATGCCTCAGAGAAAAAAAAATCAGCAGATCCAGAAATGTTGCCTGGAAGTATAACAACAGTGTAAGTAAGCACTTGAGAAGTTTCAAAACTTTTTTTTAAAAAAACTGTATGTTTTTAGCTATCCCCCAAAAGTGCTTGTCTCTATGGACGAGAACAAACTTGTCTTTTTTTTATGAATGAATAAACCTGTTCAAATGTTTATATTAACTTGACAGCTTTATATGTGGCATAGCTAAAGTACATTACTCTCACTTTTAACACACACACACACACATACATATTACAAAAATGGCTGGAAAAAAGGAAACAAAATTGAATTCAAATTTTCAACTCAATAAATGTTTCTGGAGTACCAACAGGAATCGTCATCCAGCATCCACCAAAGCTTTACTTCAGACAAGATACGTGAGAAAGAATCACATGCAATAGTTCTAAAATCTGGCTTGATGATGAAGCTTAAACAATCAAGGAACTTCTAAAATGACAGACTTGCCAACACCATTCCACAACTACAAGCTCAGGCTTTCTAATGGACATGAAATCTCCACATTTTCAAAGTACACCAGAGATTCTGAAATCAGCTAGTTTGAGAGGAAATGGCTAAAACAGCACTGTTCAGTAATACTTTTCGGGACGATGGAAATGATCCACGTTTTGCACTGGCCAATATGGTAGCCCCTCCCCACATGTTGCTAGTGAGCACTTGAAATGTGGCTAATGTGACTGATAAACTAAATTTTTAATTTCATCTAATTAAAGTTAATTTAGGTTTAGATGTGAACAGCCACATGTGGTTGGTTGTTCCCGTACTGGATAGCACAGAACTTGATGACTTATATTAAATACCCATTCTGCTAAATTTTCCAAGTTGTACCTCTGATTTAAATTAGATGATCAGAAAACTAGGTAAACTTTATCCAATTTCACAGTCTGCGTCTTTGTAGTTGGAGACTTTATCCAATGTTATACTTCTTTTTGTTCTCACAATAAAAGTCCTCTTTGAATTAAGTTCTAAGAGAAGTTTCTGCAAAAGAATTTGGATATTTTCTTTAGCGAGAAGAAATATTACCTGAGCCAGTGAGTGTGCTTCCCTTTTTGCCTCAGCTGCCAGTAATGTCAGAACCAAGTCCTTAGCATCCAATGGTAACTCCTCTTAAGTGTCTAGTAACATGCACTCTCTGCTCCTCTAAGACTATCTCTGTTCTATTTATATACCTAAATTAGTCAACATAGTGTTATTTTAAATTCTTAAGTGGACAAACTCTTTTGGACATAGGCAGAGTATCAACTATTAAAGTGATAACTTCTTTGATTAAAGTCAATATTTTTACTGTTAACTGAGCTTTAAAGCCAACTTTTTAAGTGTTTTCTCATTTAAAAGTACTTTTAAAATAATACTGGTTTAATAACGAAAAGACATTATTTTAATAGAACAAATTTACTGAGGAAAATCTTTAGGTACCAGTTAACAAAGCTGCCTAAAAATATCACCATAACAGTGATAAATAAGACAAACATAAACTAACATCCCGCTGTAATTCTATAGGCCCCATTTCACAAACTTGGTTCTACCCCTTTCATAAAATATGCGAAGTTCTGATGCAGAATATGAACATCCCTACTGAGCATTCAGTTCAAAAAGCTTGTGCAATTTTTCCCTCAGTACACTGGACTATTTTTATATCACGCAGTGAACTACTTCAGTGGCTCTTTTGTTGAAATTTTCCACAAAATTAGAACAAACACATCAACAGCACATTTCTAGAAATACCTAAAGTTCCGAGCATCTAATTGCAAAACTAACGTCAAACTAACCTAAATTATAAGAGTAGAACCTCTTCACATAATCCCTTAAAATTGCATTTCAAATATCAACCTTTAAAATACATAAACCAGGGGCGCCTGGGTGGCACAGTCGTTAAGCGTCTGCCTTCGGCTCAGGGCGTGATCCTGGCGTTCTGGGATCGAGCCCCACATCAGGCTCCTCCGCTAGGAGCCTGCTTCTTCCTCTCCCACTCCCCCTGCTTGTGTTCCCTCTCTCGCTGGCTGTCTCTCTCTGTCAAATAAATAAATAAAATATTTAAAAAAATAAATAAAATACATAAACCAAAACTTGATACCAAATTAAGGTAAGGGAATTTCACATTACTAAAAGATACAATGTACTAAATGGGTTCATTTAAAAAATGATAGGAAAAAATTTTTTTACAAAACATTGTCATAAAGAAATATATCCTAAATATCATACATAGTCACCATAAGATACACACACACAAATTCTGGCAAATGAATTCTACTTTGGAATAATTCAATTAGTTTCCTTAGCCAAATTACTTACTTGAAGTGATTACAAAGTTATAAAACCATATGAACTGATTTTGCTCTGGAAGCAATAATATGTCGTTCCTCTCGCCAAAAGCCAAAGTAATGTCAAAACTTCGTTAATTTCACCACAGTGCTTCTTGCTAGCAGGCTCCCCGGCTTACTCCCACCTCTCAGGTCACTCCAAACCTCTGTGCTAGTTTGTCTTTCTCTAACAATCTTAATGTTCCCACTATATTTTCACAGTGTTCTTGCTTATTCTACCCTTTTGTCTAAATAGTTCTCTTCATCACTTATTGCTTAAATAATCAGATAAAGATAATAATAACAATGGGTAACATTTATTGAGTGCTTACTATATGTCAGGCACTATTCTAACCACTTTACAGGTATTAGTTCATTTAATTGTCAAAACAACTTTATGCTGGAAGCACTGTTAGGTATCATCACCATTTTACAGATAAAATACTAAGAGGTTAAGTAATTTGTTCCAGTTTGCACAGTCAGAAAATGGGTATTTTTCTACATACACAGATATAAATGTTCCTTAAAGCTATTGTAAAGTTTCTTCTGGGGCGCCTGGGTGGCTGAGTCAGTTAAGTGGCTGCCTTCAGCTCAGGTCATGATCCCTGCTCAGCGAGGAATCTGCTTCTCTCTCTCTCCTTCTGCCCCTCTATCCCACTCAGTCTCTGTCTCTCTCTCTATCTCAAATAAATAAATAAAAACTTTTAAATAAATAAATAATAAATGAAAATAAACTTTCTTTCTATAGGGTTGGAAGGCAGGCACAATGGGCTCTCCTCTACTATTTGTTTTGTTTAGTTTTTTCTAAGTAGGCTCCAGACCCAGAGCTTGTGTTCATCACACCCTGAGCTCAAGACGTGAGCTGAGATCAAGAGTCAGATACTGAACGGACTGAGCCACCCAGGTGCCCCTAGGCTCTCCTCTATTCTTATGCAGTTAGACTACAATAAATTGAACTAATAGTTTGTAGGTTGGGTACAGAGAAGACAGAAAAGTACTAGACTCTAGATTCCACAAACACTAGGTACAAGTAACTCCAAGATTTAGAGCACAGGTCAGTAAACATTCTTAAAAGGACAGCTAGTAAATATTTTAATGTCCGCAGCCACCGAGTCTATGTTGCAACTATTAAACTCTGCCATTTTAGTGTGACAACAGCTACAAACAAATGGATGCGGCCAAATTCCAATAAAACTTTATTTACAAAAGAAACAGCTTGGACCAGGCCAAAGTTTGCCAACAATCTAGAGGCATACTGAATCTGGTGTGGAAGCAATCACAAGCACTTACGATATCAAATTACGGCACACAGGGGCTTCACTATTTTCCTTAAATAACCTACAGTAATTGAATTTTTGTACAGTTGAATTTCACACGGATAAAAATTTTAAATCTGGATAAAATACTATATGTAACAATTCCAGTTTTTAAAAAAATCAGTCCATAAAACACTAACATAAAATTACAACAAAGGATACGACAAAGGATATCAATTTATTATCTACTAAAATTAAATCTACCTTTGACAATTCATCACATGGAAAAGAAGACTCGGCTATTCCCTTTCAAGGAATAAGGTGTTCAAGATTCACATAACTTGTAACAGGAAGTTCTACAAAGTAAAACTTTCTGTCCTATCTCTCCCCTCATTCAATAAGATTTTAGCACCTGACTATCTCAACCATTTTTCCCCCAATTATTCTTGGCAACTTCAAGAGTCACACAGATAATGTGTCCCACACTTCAGCCTATAAATTCCTTGACCAATCTTTTCAGTCCCCAAAATCTTTTCCTCCATTCCATCTCAGCCACCAATTGCCATTGTCATACCCTAACAGCTATAGTCTTAATAGGACAAAAGATGACCCATTCAAATATAGGAAGAAATTCCATTTAATTAATTTAAAAAAAAGAAAATTAAGGTATACTCCTATTTAATGTATATGGCATAATTAAAAACATATTGAGAATGTGTGCTTATTTTTTTATTGATTTTTTTTAAGATTTTTATTTTTAAGTAATCTCTACACCCAGGTGGGGCTGGAACTTACAATCCTGAGATCAAGAGTTTCATGCTGTACCAACTGAGCCAGACAGGTGTCCCATGTGCTTATTTTTTTTAAACTGATAAGTAAATGTGATCCAAAGGAGACCACCACCTTTATCTTGTTATTACCATTAACTACATCCTCCACAATCAAACATCTCACTCTGACTCCTACCTCCCATATTTCCAGCTCATTCAATCTGGTAGCCCAACCCCACCAACTATTCAACCTCTTTAACATATCAAAATCATTATCCTCTTCACTATTACATTGACCATCCTACCTTTCATGTCCTTATTTTCCTCCTTTTCCATCTCATACTCCATGGTTCATCACTATAACAATTCCCACACATTTGCTTTCAATTTCCTTGCCCTTCTTTCTCTCAGTTATACATTCCTGACAAAACCCATCCCTGGTTAAATCTAACTCTGCCTAGTCTATGCCTGCACCCAAACAAGGAACATAGCTGAATTAAAATCTGCAAACTTGCTGGTTGCATTCACTTTAAATTTATGACCACAAAGTTAAGAAGCTCCTCAGCAACTACCCATCAACCCTTCTGAATTTCCCCAGTTTAATACCTCCTCTCTCCTCAATCCTTTGACTTCTCTTTCTGTCACCTCTCGGCTGATAACCTCTAATATTTTTCCCTGAGAAAACAAAAGGCAACAAAAGAGAATGTCCACACCCTCATGCAGCAAATCTACCAACTTACCTGCTTCTCTACCCATGTCATCTGTCTCCCTTCTTATAACAATGAATTGTCCCTGCTTCTACTTAAGTTCAATCTTTCCACTTGTGTACTGGATCCTGCTCCTGTTCTCTTATTCAAGGACTTTTCTCCTGAAGTTACCTCCTCTCCCAGCACATCATCAGTTTTTCCTTCTTTACTGACCACTTCCAACAGCATTCCAATGTGTGCAATATCTTCCATGTGAAAGGTATACCTTGACCCCTTGTCCCTCTCCAGATACTACCTAGTTCTCTGGTTTGTAGCAAAATTCTCCATGAAAAGTATTACACTGACCATATTCATCTCCTTTCCTCTAACCCAATCTAATCAGGCTTTTATCCCTACCTCTCTACTGAAACCACTTCTCAAAGTCACCAGCTCTTTCCACCTTGCCAAATCCACTGTCATCTTGCTCAATCTCTCAACAGTATTTGACACAGTTAAACACTTCTTCCCTGATACATTTTGCACTTGGTTCCTTGGAGAATATACTCTCTTAATTTTCCTCCTACCTTACTACTGCTTGTTTTTCAGTCTTTGCTGGCTCTTCCTCTTCTTTCCTACCTCTATACGTTGAAGTGTCCCGAGGCTCAGCTCTCAGTCTTTCTTAATCTATTTAACACCACAGGAAATTTCCTGTAGCCCCATGGTTATATATATTCTATCTATATACTAAGAGACTCCAATCCCTTCTCTCCCCTGACCTCGAGACTCCTATAATTAACTGCTTAATTAAGATCTCCATCTGGATGTCCCAAACTTTAAGAAAAGCAAAACTAATTCTTGATTTCCCCCTCACGCCAAACCTTTTCTTCTCCAGGTGTTCCCCATCCATGTAATTAACATTGCATTCACCTGCTTGTTCAGCCATTTCTCACTTTACCTCCTATCTAATCCATCATTAAGTCCTGTCAACTATAACATCAAAAGCTTTGTTTCCAGTTACACAGGTGTATACATTTGTCAAAACCTATTGACCTATACACTTAAAATTGATGCATTTTTACTGGATGCAAAAGTTTAAGTTACACCTCAATAAAGTGTGGTGGTAGTATATGTGTGTTACCTGCATCTATCTGACCATTTCTCACCACTTCCACCACAACCTCCCTGCTACTTGGACTACTGCAACAGCCTCCTAACTAGTATTCCTGCTTCCATTTTTACTCATGACAATTCATATTTCACAAAGCATCCAGAATAATCTTTCTAAAATGTAAATCATATTATATCACTTCCCTGCTCATACTTATCCAATTGCTTCCTATCCACTTAAAATCCAAAAGCCTTAGCATGAGCTCAAGGCCATACATTAACTTACCCCTGCCTACTTCTCAGACCTCACCTCTTCATCATCTACCCCTTGTTCTAGACACAATGGCCTTCCAGATACTCCTAAAACACACTCCTAAAAAAAAGCTTGTGTCCAATTATTTTTTTAATGTACTTCAAAAGTAGGTTCTTTACATGAAACCTGACGTACCTCTATCTCACTCCATCAAATGGCCAATAGAGAAATGTTTGCTTAAGCCACTAAAGAAGTGGATCTGAATAAGTACTTATGAATGTAACTTGGCTTTCATAAACCCAAGTTAATACTTAAAGTACATGCAACATTTTAATGTCCAATGGAAAACTAAATTGGGATCAGTTACAGAGAGCCTGGAATATCATATGAAGGAGTTTATATTTTATCGAACAGGCCAGCATCACAAACCTAAGCACTAGGAAGAGCTGTTTGGTTTTTGTTTTTTTTGTTTTTTTTTTACTTTTCAAATCCTGAGATCACAAGATCTCATACAAAGAGGTATGGAATAATAGAGAAAATGAGGAGTTACTTTCAGGTATACACACACACACACACACACACACACACACCTTTTGATACCTCTACAATACTGAACCATGTGTTTGTATTACCTATTTTTAAAATAAATTATAATTAAATATATATTTTAAAACAAAAAAAGGAATTCTTACATGTCATGGAAAGACAAGAAACAAATATATTTATGCCTTTTTGGGAAAAGTTTACAGTACTTTAAATACTTTTTTAATGCCATAACTGAGAATTAGACGAAATATAAAAACCTAGATAAAATATGTTCATATAGGTAGATGATACAGACACATACACAAAGCATTATACTTATACATAATGGTTCAGATATTAGGGAGCTCCTACCAGAACTGAATTCTACAACTAAATTATAACCACAACTTGCCAACTTTGAAGTAATTTCCTTAAATACCTGAGAGCTCATAAAGTAAAGACTTTTCTCAGAATCTAAAAGCCTGAAGATGATAAAAGAACCAGGTAAGAAATAAACTAAGAAAAAAGATAGCACAGTCTCTTTCCCTCAAACTCATCTCCAGTGGCCAGTCTCACTACTTGCCAACAACTTTATCAATTAAGTGATTAATAATTAAATGACTTGGAGACAACAATAAGAGTGAAGTTACAAACCCCTATCATCTCCATATTAACATAGCAATCAAAGAATGATGAGGAATAGGACCTCACAGTATAGTGTCCCCTCAGATTAATAAGTCATTCAGGTTTTTGATCCTCACCTAAGTTCTAGAACCATTATAACATGAAAGAATCAGGAAGTGGACTCCATTGAACTAAAACTCACACCCCATCAGCCACAGCAAAGGTGAAATATTGTAAGACAGCAACAGAGAAAAGAACTATGAGAAAGCAGAAGCCCCAAATCCTCTAATCTATAGAATCCATCCTTTGATCAATGTACTGTGACTTTGCTCATGGCCTAGATCTAAACAAATATCCTTAAACCCTTACCCTCATTCTGTTATCTGTCATATTCAGGCTCATAATCTATGGCCATGACAACAGAACACTGGAAACATTCTCCTCTCCTTAATCACAGAAAGAACACATTCTCCCTTGAAAAACATCCTGATTCCCATGACCCTCTTCCATCAACACATTATGCCTTTCCTGAATCTCTTGAGTTTCATCTTCATTCCCTGAGTTTCAAATTCATGCAGAAGTCAGTGTATTTTGAATATACCTTATCCTGGAGTCATGAATGGACACTTGGAAAAGTTGAAAACATTATTTTAAAATACTGCTCCTTAAACTTTAATATGCATACTGTGGATTTTACTAAAATGCAGATTCTGACTCAGTAGGTCTAGGGCAGGGTCTGAGAGTCAGCAGTTCTAACAGGTAGTTACAGGTGTTGCAAATGCTCCTGCTTCTCAGAAAACATTTTACGTAGCACAGTTCTACAAGGCAATGGAACCTATATATACAGGTTACATCCAAAGACACAATCCCAATGGAATGCTATCTGTTCTCCCTTTTTATAGGTTATTTCTTCTTTGCTATACCAGATCTATTTTTCTGTCCTCTACACACTTGCAATTTATCTTCCATGTTATTACTATAAAATTGAAAATTCCAGAACATCCAAATGCTTCTGGTGTTAAAGCCATATCCTATCATAAAGATCTAATATAATAGGTGTACCATAATGGCCGTCCCTAAAACTGATCAACCCATCTATTCAACTGTAATCGAGTTAAATTTTCACTCTTGCTTTCACACTGAGACATATTAACAATAACTTATATACTTCTTAAGGAAAAAAAAAATTCAGCCATACTGCAAACTATGGGAAAGAAACTGATTTTGTAACTAAAGAATCATTCTATATCCCTTAAAAAAAGAGACTCAAATTTAACCATCTTAAAGTTGCTACTCCTAGTATACTGCCCAGTTAAAAAATACTTGTAGTGAGGATCTTCCTCATTTCCTAGTTTAGGTTAGTAAGCACCCAGTCTTCCAAACCAGAAACTTGGGGGTCAATCTAGGCCTTTCCCTCTCTCTCATCCCCATCTTTTCCATACCTCTGACCGAAATGACCACCAAGTCCTATCCATTTTGTGTCCTAAGTGTTCCTCTCAATTACCTGTGCTCTGCCTTAGTCTAAGCCTTTTCCCTCACCTTACCTACTACAACAGTAGGCAGACATCGCTACCTCCAGTCACCCTTTCCACTATGATCCTTACTCCACATTATCATCCAAGTGATTTTTCCAAAATGCAAACCTAATGTATCTTCTGCTCAAAACCTTTCACTATCACCCACAGAATAAAGTCCAAGTCACATGTAATAGCCCAAGCACATAACTTTCCATGATTGGAATCCTGCCTACCTCTCTAACATCATATCCCATTGCACTTCCCCCATCCTGCACTTTAAGCTCCATTATTAACAAACTACACTGCTTAAATTTTCAGCACATCCCATGTTATTTAATTCCTCCATACTTTTTGCATAGGCTGTTGCTACAGTCTAGAATATCCTTCATTTCTTCCCCCTTGGCTTTCTGGCCAACTACTATGACTCTTTCAAAACCCAACTCAGATCCCAGGGAGCCATCCCAAGACCTTACCCTCTATCCTTAAAGAGTTATTTCCTCCACTGCCAACTTTGTAAGTAATAACGGCATTTATTGGGCATTTACTGTGCCTGACACTGTTCCAAGCATTTTACATGTATTAACTCATTTAATCTTCACAATAACTCTTCCTACGAAATGGTACCATTATTTCTTTTGCAGATATGGAAACTAAATCACAGAGAAATAAATAACCTGTCCCCAAGGATAACCAACTGTTAAGTGATGGAGACAGATTAAAATCCCTACATCATACATATTTGTATTATTGTACCTATCACAGTGAATTTATTTACATGACTGTCATTACCCTGAACTGTGAGCTCCTTGAGGGTGGGGACTATGTCATACTCAATTCTAAAGCCACAGCGCCTAGTATAAAGTAGGTAATCAGTACATGCATTTCTTGAATTGCACATAAAATAACATTCCTAACAAGTCCAAGAGAAAAGCATTCAGAAACTAGTTTCCCAATATTCAAATATAATTTAAGAGTTCTAGAATAAAGCAACTTATATTTCTCATCTAATAAAAAGAATATTAAAAAGAGAGGTAATACAGACATGAGATTACAGTCCTTGTGGACAATGAAATGGACTTATTTTTGCAGTAATACTACTTAAACACTGCAATAAATCAAAACCCAAAGGACCATTTGCTTAACATTAACTCTTTTTCTCTTACTAAATAAGAATTCTTGCTTACCATTCAAGATAGTGAAAAGAAAGCCCTAAATTTACCTTGCTCAAGTAGAAAGAAGTAAATCATAGGCCAGAACTATTAATTGCTTCCTTAAGTCTGGCCAAGAAATGTATCCCATTAGGCAATTAAAATAAAATACAGTTGCCTGACTAAGCATATAACAAAAGAATTTCTAAGGTTGTATTATGGACTGACATTCCATTATTAAAATAATGAAAAATTTTTTACTGTAAGCCAAGAAAAATTAAAAATCAAGAACAAAATAAAATAGATTATCACCATCCCACAGGAATACAGATTTCTATAACTATTGGAACGCATATGTCACAATAATACATATGCATGTTTACAGTATTCAATAGCATTTTCCATATGTCCTTCAAATTATAAAAAAAAAAAATCAAAGTTATGCTAACACTAATGATGAAAGACCTCAAGACCAAATCTACTGTACTTAGTAAGCTCTCACAGTTACAGTCCTATGAGCCATACTGAAGTGCAGTAATTAAAACCCACAGGGATGGTACCAGCAGCAACAGTGCATACCACAATACTTGTTAGAGTAATCTGTTCCCTGCCCAGCTTGTACACACTCCTGCACTACAGAAAGGTGAGTCGGCTGTCAGCTGACTTTAGGCCACAGTGAGTTTAGGCCACAGCAAACTCAACCCCCAGACATGTCTTACCATTTCTTGGTACACTCAACCATCAACTCCTGGTAGGAGGCCACAAACTGGAACTTCGATGCATGTTTTCCCACACGCTGCAGTCTCTTCCAAACTGAAGCCATGATGATCAGTCACTGGAGCAGTTCTGGGTTAGCAATACAGCAGCTTTAACAAAGCAGAGGGCCCAAAGCAAAGGAGCTTTGCATGTATGTCTGTACTTTAAAAAACTCAACTACAACTTGAAATGATGTTTGGGGTCCATAAGTCTTCTCCCTGTTTCACAGGGTAAATCCCATCTTAGATGAATGGCCCAGTCAAGAACAGGATGATACACATGACAGGATGAATGAGAGGAGGTTCCCTCATGGAGACATCACCATTCCACCTCAGGGGCTATATGATGTGTAATCTGGAGGACTGAAGAGCAAAACAAAGAGAGAAAAATATGAGAGAAGCATGAGGAGTGACTAACCACCCATGTTAGATAACACTGCAACCGACAACCTCAGTTCTCCGCATGTTTTTCAAACAATGAAACAAAACACCAACCTCAAAAGCCAGTAACATCAAGGATGCAAGACATCAAGGAAGAAATTACAATTCACACCAAAAACGTGGAGCAACACATAAGGTAATCAGCGTCAACAACAATCGAGAAACGCAAGTCGGGGCCCTACCTCCCCCTCCTAGCATCACAGAAGGGCGAGCAGAGCGGGAAAGTCTAGGGATGCTGTTCAATGTCCACTGCCAGTCAGAGGAAGGAGTGGAACATTTTAAAATAAACTTTGTTTTTCAGCTGATAATTAACAGCCTCCAGTCCTAGAAGATGTGCTTGGAACAAATTAAGGAGCGGGGAGGAATGCTGTTGTTCAGTCGGAGGGGGAAATGGATGGGGAAAAAGGAGTGGAGGGAAATCTCAAGGCAGAGGGAGGGCAATGTCCCGGCTTCAGGCCACTGGGGCTCTCCACCTTCGCTGCCAACCGGAGGGAAATGGAAACTCCTGCCTGGGCGTGAAGCAATGACCAGCGGGGCAAGTGCACCGTGCGGGTGCGGTGCCTCCCTCCCCCTTCCGAAGGGAACAGTCCGCCGGAGCCTCCTTTCCTCACGCACACAGCCCAGACCCCTGCCCCACAGCAGTGGCAGGCGGTGGCTCGCCCGCGGTCCCTGTCACCCAGGCGATGCCAGAAGACCCCAGCCCGGTCCCCGAGCCCCGGCCCCGCCGCACGTCCACTCCCGCCCCCTCCTCACACCTCTAATCCCGCTGTCGGGCTGAGTCTGGCCCGGTTCCCTCCTCAGCGCCGCTCCTCCGTCGCCGCCGCAGCAGCAGCCGCCGCCGCCGCCACCGAGTCCTCCATCCCCGCCGGAGCCACATGGAACAGCCGAGCCAGCCGCGACGCTCGCGGGAGCCGGGGTCTGCAGCCCCTCAGGCGGACGGCGCGCCTCACGCCCGCCCCCTCCCGGACGGAGTCGCCCCGCTACCGTCCCCCACCCTACAAAACCCTGCCAGAGCCGCCGCTCAGTGCCCAGCACCCCCTCCCCCGCCTTCCTCCTCCGCCACCATCATCATTACCTCCCCCGCCGCACCTCTCACACTAACCCTACCCACAGCGGCTCAACCTCCGTCCGCCCCGCCGCCATTGGCCCGACACCGCGCGTGCCCCGCCCATCTCGGCGGCCGGGCCTTTCGGTGGTGGGGGCACCTCATTGGTCGACCTGGGTGCCCATAACAGCGGCTCCACCCCCTAGCTCTGGAGGTGTTTTTCCCCCAGCCGGAATGCGGCGCACAGTCTACTCTCATTAAAAAAAAAAAAAATTGGAACCCACCGGGGACGATCCGCCCACTCTTCTGATTGGCTTGGAGAGGGAAACGATAGGCGGGAGGAGTAAGGAGTGTTTATGTGAACTGGAAGATGATTGCTTAACGTGGATGTCCGTCAAAGGCGCGCTAGGTGCCGGGCGGGGTTTCTGGCTGGAGTCTGTGAAAGTAGAACCGGGGTTGGCTTCGCTGCAGCTGTGGGCAGCGTGGCTGTTGTGGTTTTCTCTTCTGTACTCTCCTGTCCCCAGCCTAGCAGCTGGGTGCGCCTACTCCTCCGCCACTAGCAACCAGGGTGTTTGCGCACACAGCCTTGGTTTCGCCCGATTTCTCCTGGGGTTTTTTCCCTGACAAACTGAAGTAATGACCCTGCCAACCCAAGCCTAACATTCAGTCTACTGGTTCCCAAGGGGATACAATAAGCTGAGCTAGAAACAAAATGTTTATGGCGCAATTTCTTCTTGTTCTGATTCTTCAACATTTCTTTGAATCTTTGTTTATTTTTCTGGCTATGTTCTTCTTCCCTTGTAAATGATTCGGGAGTGGCCAGCATATAAAAAGGGTGAGTGCAGGCAAAGAAGAGGATGAAATAACCAAAGGAGAGTGTGAGGGCAGGGACATTTAACCTCGTTAAAAGAGCCAAGGATCTTTTTGAGAATATGATGAAAGCTATATAGACACTAATCCAAGGAGGGAGATTTATGCAATCATAAAACACAAAAATTTGCTTTCAATTTTAGGTGGTTCACAGATCTCTTGGTGTAAAGAGGGCAAAGAATGATATGGGGGGGGGGGTTCCAACATTTAACTAACAAGCAGAGTAAAGTGGAATAGAGACTGAAGAGGAATGATCAGAGAAGTAGGAGAACCCTACAAGCAATCAGCATAGAGCTTGAAAAAAGAGAGGGTAGCTAACATGTAAAGAAAACAAGCAGGTTGGGTCCCGGAAACAATTAAGGGCCATTGTTAATCTTACTAAAGATGGAGACCAGAGTGGATGGACAAAGTATCTTGAAGGTTATTAGGGTCTAGGGAAGGATTCTTTGAAGCACAGGACAGGAGGGCAGTGGTGAGTGAGAGTTGATCCCATCTACAGACACAAGAGCTAGAGAAAGAAGAGAGAGAGAGACAAGAATCAGGAGAAATGGGGAGACAGAAAGCTGGAATCCAGTATCTAATTCTATTTCCATTTTCAATAAAGTGATCTAATAATACCACAAGAACATAATGTGCATTTTACAGAAAAGGACATAGATATCGCTTATTTTGCTGCAGTCTTAATTTTAAAATATTAAGATAACCATAATATTTATATTGATTCTTATTTTCTTACATCTTAGAGCTCTCAAGTGTCCTTGCTGAGTGGTTTACTAAGTCACTACAACCTACAGCCATTATGATCTCATATAGTGATATATTCTGCATCATTAACAGACTTTAAGTGTACGGTGTGTGTTTTTTTTAATGACTAATTTATAGAAATGGTCATAAACTATTTTAATCTAAGTTGCCCTTCAGGAACAACCCACATGATAATCAGGAGAGTTTTGCATCCTATTTATTATTGTTCTTCAAAACTTTTCAAACTTTCTTATGTGGTCAACCTAGTTNNNAACACTCTTTCTCATCCAGAAAAAAAAAAGAGAGAGAGACTTTATTGTAAAGAAATTATCTTAAAAGCAATTAGTTTTGGGGCGCCTGGGTGGCTCAGTCAGTTAAGCATCCGACTCTTGGTTTCAGCTCAGGACATGATCTCAGGGTGGTGAAATCCAGCCCCACAACTGGCTCCATGCTCAGCAGGGAGTCTGATTGAGATTCTCCCTCTCCGGCTAGTCCTTCCCCAACACCTGCCCCCCTGCACGTGCTCTCTCTAAAATAAATAAATCTTAAAAAAAAAAAAAAAAAGCAACCAGTTTTAAATTCTCGTCTTTCTTTTGAGGAAGAAGAAGAACAAGGAGAAGGAGTGTATAGAACCCCTAGGGAATTTTCTCAAGAGACTGACAAAGAGTTTCTTATAAGACAGCTTTTCTTTTTAAGGGAAGTATTTTTCTTGCATGTAAACTCTTTCATTCTAGTTGCACAGGTAGCTAAGAAGAGGCCAAGTTTCAAAATGAAGTAATTAATGGTTCACCTGGGTGGTTCAGTCAGGTGAGCATCTGACTCCTGATTTCAGCTCAGGTCATGATCTCAGGGTCCTGGGATCAAGCCCCATGTCAGGCTCCCCACTCAGCGGGGAGTCTGCTTGTCTCCCTTGCCCTCTGCTCACTCTCTTTCAAATAAATAAATAGATCTTTTTTTTTTTTTAATGAAATAATTAAGACCAGACCTTGACATTGTTCTGCTGCTGAGCTCAAGTTCATAGGCTGGCTCCTGGAGGCTCCAACAAACAGCTACTTCTTCTCTCATAACTTTTTTTTTTTTTTTAATAATCTGTCTCCTAACTAAATTTATTGAAGAATCTTCCATATAGAATATCTTAAGATTTTCTCCATCTGCTTAGCTGAAAATTATTGAAAACAACTGAGTATTGATCATATAAATACTATTAATAGTACATAAAGGATACAATCCCTATTCTCAAAAGAGTTTTCGGAAATAGATGTTCAGTACATACGCAAGAAAATAACACAAATTACTTAACCTCTGTGAGTCTCAGCTTCTTATTCTGTAAAACAAATAACTATGCCTGCCTTTCTGGGATGTTGAGAAGATGGAAGATATGTAGGTAAAGTACCTGATACATAGTAAACAGTCAATAAATGGTAATTAATCATGAACACCATTGTGTTTGTTTAATCAACAGTCAAGAAAAAAAAACAACAAGACCTTCAAGAATACTTGGGCAATACTTTGTTGCTACTGAACATAGCTACCTCCAGACTAAAGAAACAGTGCATTTAACATTATTCACCTCCCATTGACTCTGTGATTACCAAGAGTGGAAAACCAATAATTTATGTGGACTCAAGATTTTATAATAATTACTAAGAACTCACTTACCCTCAGCCCTCATGACCACCTTTCATACCATATATTACCTGAGATCTTTTGGCATGCTGGAAGTTACCTTTTTCTTAAGGCCTCCCATTCTCTCTACCTACCAGTGTGTATATCCTTCTGACCCTCCCCACATGTCCACAGGGGAACTGCACCTCAAACCCTTTTCTAATCCCCTATTTACTCAGGTCTTGATTTATCACTTCCTTCCACCCCAGGCTTAATCTGTGTGTCATACACCTGTGGTGTATATTACTTTGATTGTTCTGTTCATTTGACCCAGGTGTTGAATGCAAAAATTTATAGGTGTTTTATTTAACAGAAGATTCAACATTTAAAATAATTTCAATTTTGCCCTTAAATATCATCAAGCTCATAGTGAAGATAGAATATGAAGAAATAAGTGGAAAATGCCATCCCAAAACTTTCAATCTTCTTTGCCATGACAATTTTGAAATTATAGAAATTGTTTTCCAGGAAGCAGCTTGGCCAGTCACTGTTTCCGAAACCTCCAAAATGGAGATTCTAGTCTATGAAATGCAACCAAAGGCTTGAATTATGATCATTCCTGGTGATAAAATTTTTATATTTAGGTCTTACAGTTTTGCAGTAAAAATTGTCAGAGGTATTACTGCAGGATTTAACTACTGATAGAACTTATCTGTGCCTTAGTGCTAGTAATAAGTCTTACCCCAAGAATAGCACTGCAGGCTTCTGCATTGTTTTCCAGTTACCATATAGTCCAGTTAGACTGTATACAACATTACTGCAATTTTCAACTGCTAATGATATTTTTTTAAGATGTATTTATTTATTTGAGAGAGAATGAGAGAGACAGCACATGGGGAGGGGAAGAGGGAGAGGGAGTCGGAGAATCTCAAGCAGGTTCCATGAATAGCACAGAGCCCAACGAGGGGCTTGATCTCACCACCCTGAGATCATGACCTGAGCTGAAATCAAGAGTCTGGCATTTAACCTACCGAGCCACCCAGGCGCCCCAAAATTATTCCTTTCAAGCCCATAGTAAACAAATTTATTCCTGATTCTACATCAATTCTTATGTCCTAAAAAAAAAAACAAAAAAACAAAAACTCACTGTGGCAGGCTAATACTTTCAAAATATTAACTGGTGGTTCCTGTAGTAGTTGTTTTTCCAGGTACTTCTTTTTATCCTCTTGGCCTTTCTTCTCCTAGACCCCGCCCCAATCCACCCTCAGCATCATACCCATGCTCATTTAGGCTGGTCTTTGCTCATTGTTTCAGGAAAGGAATGTAACAGAATGCAGAGAAACAGGAAATTTCCCCCTGGTTTTGAGTTTCAAAATTGTAGCCCTTTAGGGAGTAATGAAATGGATCCTTTTAGAGACCCACACTGTTCAGTAGGATAACCTCTAGCCACTAGTGTTCAATAGTTGAATATGGCTAGTTCAAATTGAGATGCTCTAAATATAAAATATACACCAATTTCAAAGAGTTAGCATGTGAAAACAGAATGGGATATATCTTATAAATAATTTTTATAATAATTTTTATATTGATTATGTATTGAAATTATAATATTTTGGATATATTGGGTTAAATAAAAGACATTAAAAATTAATTTCACCTGTTACTTTGCTTTTTTAACGTGGTTACAGGAAAAAGTTAAATTTATATTATACGTGTGGCTCACATTATATTCCTATTGGACAATGCTGCTAAAGACAAGAGTAAAACTTCCTTTTATAAAGAAGAGAAATGGATTTCCTCAACAGGAAGCGGAAGAAGAGTCGGGAGGAAAGTATTGTGAAGCTAGATCCTGGTGGGTCCCTGAGAATAGGACTTACTGCACTATTCTCTATTCTGGCACAAGCTGTGGAGAGGGGCAACTGAAATAGCAGGATCTATCTATGGTATCTGAGAACTGAGAGAGATAACTTAACATTCTTTTTCCTTGTTCAGGCCAAAGAGAGGAGGCAAGACCCTAAAGAGAAGAAAAGGCTGAACTGTGTGTCTAGTCCAGCCTAGACTTCAGAGGACAGTTCAATAGAACTTTCTGTGATGAACAAAATGTTCTATACCTGGCTGTCCAATGTAGTAGCTTCTAGCCACTTGGGGCTATTGAGCACTTGAAATGTGGCTAGTGTAACCGAGAAACTGGAGTGTTAATATTTAATCTCAATTAATTTAAATTTAAATAGTCTCATGTGGTTCATAGCTACCATAATGGACAGTGAAGCCCTACATAGTACCATGAAGGTTCTGGAAACCCAACATGATGATTTCCAGACACCCAAAAGGGCGCAAGGACAATGGAAACCACCAGACCTAAAGAGGCCTTGCTGATACACCAAGATTGACCCAGCAGCAATCTGTGGGGATGTCTGCTACTGAGGAAGGATGCAGATTGGAAATCTTGGGGAAACCAGCATGGTAGAGGAGGAGCAAGGATCAAATGCTCCATCCCCTTCCTCTGACACCCTGATACTGTGTAAATCCCCTCAGTTTTGATGCAGTCCCTGCTATATTGACTACGATTACGTGTCTGCCACCCCTTGTGAAGTCAGAGTTTGAAATAGAAATTGAGTTGAGTTATAGAAAAATGAAATAACACTTCTTGCAAACCTGAATTCTTTTAGATTGACATTTCTACCTGCTATAAAACCTCAAGTAATAATTCTAAAAAAATACTTAGAAGTTAATATTTATTCTCTTAAAAGACAGCCTTTTTTCCCCCTCTATATCAGAGGACCCAAGTTCTTTGGTTGACATGAAAGCATAGAAAAGCTGCAAAAGAAAACCATCTTTTGGGACACCTGGGAGGTAGAGTCAGTTAAGCACCCAACTCTTGGTTTCAGCTCGGGTCATGATCTCAAGGTCATGAGATGGAGCCCCATGTCGGGCTCTGCACTCAGTGTGGAGTCTACTTAAAACTCTCTCTCCCTCTCCCTCTGACTCTCCCCCAGGGCGCTCGCTCACTCTCTCTCTCTCTTTCTCTCGAGTGCATGCTCACTCTCTTTCAAATAATAAAGAAGAAAGAAAGAAAGAAAGAAAGAAAGGAAGGAAGGAAGGAAGGAAGGAAGGAAGGAAGGAAGGAAGAAAACCATCTTTGAACTAAAAAGAAAGTATCCTTTTGTGAAATTGTTTAAGTGCTAGTTTCCCATGAACAAATCTTTGCAGTTAGCCATATGAACCTTTGGCACATTAAGTCTGAGATGACACTAATTCCGGAACCTAACTTACACGCTAACAGCCCAATTTTGTCCAATTTCATAGCATCTAGGAAAGGCTAACCTGGGCCAGTTGGTGGAGACAGAGGAGCATCCTTAACCATCTTGAAATTCAGATAGAGACAGAAGCAAGTCTATAGAAAGTGTCCTTTGGTGATTCAGTAGACCACTCTCCTATTGTTAATCCAGAGCAATATGTTGAATGATTAGAAGGCTCAGAAATCCTCAAGGATTATTACAGGCACTTATAATATTCAAAATGTGTATACTCATAATGTAGCAATAATACCACAATGACATTAACCATTCGAGTGGATGACAGCCATAAACCGTTGGCCCCACTGTCCTATTGTGGACCAACTCTTGACTCTAGAGTACACTTGCTGGTCTGCACCATCCTCTCAGTCTGACCTTTCAAATTACTTGAGATAATCTCGGGATGGTGCAGTCCCAGTGCGCCGAGACTGTGTATGTCAAGGTAGGTGTAATTATGAGATCTTTACACATCACAAATGAGTGGACCATTACCAGAAGTATTGCAGCAAAGGTCTGAGTTGGAATGAGGAACCCTTTCTGAGAAAGTTTTTGCTAAATTCAATAAATGTATCTCCTATAAAGTCAGTAGGGATTCTTGACCAAGGTCTATTGGTCATTTCCCATGAAATGTTAAGAGTGTTTGATGAATCATAAAAAATAAACTGACCTCTGCTTCTTCTATGTTTTCAAAAATTGGAATAAATTCCAGATAACCAGATAGAGCATCCAGCCAGTGTTTTCCTCTGAATAATTCCTGGATGACTATATTTAGTGTGAACAAGATAATAAAATGAATATCTTCTGAAATAATAAGGTTAGACAGGGAGAGGCAAAGAAAAGCAGTAGGAATTCACAGTTTGGGAGGGCATTGAATACCCACCATGTGGCATTAAATCAGAGCATTTCCATCTCAAACAGTGAAAAACAAAAAACAAAACAAAACAAAAACAAAAAACAGCAGCTAGCTGAAATCAGGCAGAATCCCACTTACCAGGGCACTAGGCATGAGCCAAAGGAAAGAAGCCTTCTACAGAAGCTTGTCCCAGATGAGTCGAGATGGAACATGAACACAGCTTTCAGAGGGTAGAACTCATGCGCAGTTTTGGCGATCTGCTAAGCAAGCCAAGGTGAAGAAAAATTCCAGGGCAAGGGCAATAACATGGGAGCCAGCGAGAGATGCAGTATCATTCCAGATCTCTCTTTTTACAGCAAATCACCAAATTAGTGACTGGGTTTACAGAGAGTAGAACATAGCCTGCTAGCAAAGAGGACTTTGTGAGATCTGCTGGATATTTCTTCACATTTTGTAGCAAATTTTGGATGCTATTTTTAAATATTCCCAATAATGAATCGCTGATATTTTTCTCCAAAAAAAGTCAACTGTTGCGCAAGTTATGTTTTTTGTGCCATGGTTCAGTCTTCTCAAGAAATCCTGATATCTTTATAAAAACCATGATATTTATCCTGAAGTAAATTTAGTCTATTTTATTTTTTTAATGTTTTTTTATTATATTATGTTAGTCACCATACAGTACATCCCTGGTTTTTGATGTAAAGTTCCATGATTCATTAGTTGCATATAACACCCAGTGCACCACGCAATACGTGCCCTCCTTACTACCCATTACCAGCCTATCCCATTCCAACACGCCCCTCCCCTCTGAAGCCCTCAGTTTGTTTCTCAGAGTCCATAGTCTCTCATGCTTCATTCCCCTTCTGATTAACCCCCTTTCTTTATCCCTTTCTTCCCCTACCGATCTTCCTAGGGCTTATGTTCCATAGATGAGAGAAACCATATGATAATTGTCTTTCTCTGCTTGACTTATTTCACTTAGCATTATCTCCTCCAGTGCCATCCATGGTGCAGCAAATGTTGAGGAGTTCTTTCTGATAGCTGAGTAATATTCCATTGTATATATGGACCACAACTTCTTAATCCAGTCATCTGTTGAAGGGCATCTCGTCTTCCATGTTTATTATTGTGACAATGCTGCTATGAACATTGGGGTGCATATGACCCTTCTCTTCACTACGCCTGTATCTTTGGGGTAAATACCCAGTAGTGCAATGGCTGGTCATAGGGTAGCTCATTTTTAACTTTTTAAGGGACCTCCACACTGTTTTCCAGAGTGGCTGTACCAATTTGCATTCCCACCAACAATGTAGGAGGGATCCCCTTTCTCCACATCCTTTCCAGCAATTGTTGTTTCTTGTCTTGTCAATTTTTGCCATTCTAACTGGCGTAAGGTGGTATCTTAGTGTGGTTTTGATTTGAATTTCGCTGATGGCTAATGATTTTGAACATTTTTTCATGTGTCTGTTAGCCATTTGTATGTCTTCATTGGAAAAGTGTCTCTTTATATCTTCTGCCCATTTTATGATTTATTTGTTTCTCACGTATTGAGTTTGAGAAGGTCTTTGTAGATCTTGGATACCAGTCTTTTTTTTTTTTTTTAAGATTTTATTTATTTATTCGACAGAGATAGAGACAGCCAGCGAGAGAGGGAACACAAGCAGGGAGAGTGGGAGAGGAAGAAGCAGGCTCATAGTGGAGGAGCCTGATGTGGGGCTCGATCCCATAACGCCAGGATCATGCCCTGATCCGAAGGCAGACGCTTAACCGCTGTGCCACCCAGGCGCCCCTTGGATACCAGTCTTTTATCTGTAGTATCATTTGCAAATATCTTCTCCAATTCCGCAGGCTGCCTCTTAGTTTTTTTGACTGTTTCCTTGGCTGTGCAGAAGCTTTTTATCTTGATGAAGTCCCACAAGTTCATTTTATCTTTTGTTTCTCTTGCCTTTGGAGATGTGTCATGAAAAAGGTTGCTTTGGCAGATGTCGTAGAGGTTGCTGCCTATGTTTTCCTCTATGATTTTGATGGATTCCTGTCTCACATCGAGGTCTTTCATCCATTTGGAGTTTATCTTTGTGTATGGTGTGAGAGAGTGGTCAAGTTTCATTCTTTTGCATGTAGCTGTCCAATTTTCCCAGCACCATTTACTGAAGAGACTGTCTTTTTTTCCACCAGATGTTTTTTCCTGCTTTATCAAAGTTAGTTGCCCAAAGAGCCAAGGGTCCATTTCTGGGTTCTCTATTCTGTTCCAATGGTCTATGTGTCTGTTTTTGTGCCAGTACCATGCTGTCTTTGTGATCACAGCTTTGTAGTACAGCTCGAAATCCGGCATTGTGATGCCCCCAGCTTTGTTTTTCCTTTTCAACAGTTCCTTGGTGATTCGGGGCCTTTTCTGGTTCCATACAAATTTAAGGACTATTTGTTCCAGTTCTTTGAAACATGTCATTGGTATTTTGATAGGGATAGCATTGAAAGTGTAGATTGCTCTGAGTAGCATGGACATTTTAACTATGTTAATTCTTCTGATCCATGAGCATGGAATATTTTTCCATCTTTCTGTGTCTTCTTCAATGTCTTTCAAGAGTGATTTATAGTTTCTAGAATATAGATCCTTTACGTCTCTCGTTAAGTTAATTCCGAGGTACCGTATGGTTTTTGGTGTTATTGTAAATGGGATGGCATTAGAATAGAATGAGTATCTTTGGTTCTGGGGTGTAGTGCTCTATATATATCTATGCGGTCCAACTCGTCGAGTATGGCATTCAAAGCTCTTGTTTCTCTGTTGATTTCTTGCTTAGGTGATCTGTCTATTGCTGATAGTGGAGTGTTGAGGTCCCCTACTATTAACATATTTTTACTATATGTCTCTTTATTGTGGTTAAGAGTTGGCTTGTGTATCTTGCTGCTCCCCTGTTGGGGGCATATATATTTATAATTGTCATATCCACTTGTTGGATACATCCTTTAAGAATAATATAGTGCCTTTCTGTGTCTCTAACTATAGTCTTTAGTTTAAAATCCAATCTGTCTGATATGAGAATTGCTACCCCAGCTTTCTTTTGAGGTCCATTGGCGTGAAAGATGGTATTCCATCCCTTTACTTTCAGTCTGAATGTATCTTTAGGTTCAAAATGAGTCTCTTGCAGACAGCAAATGGATGGGTCATGTCTTTTTATCCAATCTGCAACCCTGTAGCACTTTATGGGGGCATTTAGGCCATTTACATTGAGACTGATTATTGAGAGATATGATTTTAATGATGCCATGTTGCCAGTAAAGTCTTTGTTTCTATAGATTGTGACTTTCTGTTCTGTATCACTCTTGGGGCCTTTTTACCTTTATAGAACCCCCCTTAATATCTCCTGTAGGGCTGGTTTCGTGGTTATGAAATTGGTCAATGACTGGCCATTCTGGAAGGTCTTTATTTCTCCATCAATTCTGAATGACAGCGTTGCTGCATAAAGGATCCTTAGCTGCATGTTTTTCTCTGAAAGAGCTTTAAAAATGCCCCCCCCCTTTCTTTCATTCCAGGTCTGTGTAGACAGGTCTGACATAATTCTGATACCTTTGCCTTGGTATGTGAGAAATTTCTTTGCCCTGGCCACTTTCAATACTGTATCCTTGGATCTAATATTTGCGAATTGCACTATGACGTGACGTGGCATAGGTTTATCATGGTTGAGCTTGGGAGGGGTCCTCTCTGCCTCTTTGGTAGATTAGGGAAGTTTTCAGCTACAATTTGTTCAAATATCTCTTCTAGACCTCTGTTTTTCTCCACCCCCTCGGGGATGCCGATGATTCTGACATTGGAACGTTTCACTGAGTCAGTAATCTCCCATAACATTACATTCCTGAGAATGGATTTTTTTGAGCCAAGTTTCTATTTTAGCTTTCTCTTCTACTAACCCATCCTCCAATTCGCTGATATGTTCTTCTGCCTCATTAACCCTGGCCGTCAGAGCCTTTAGTTTTGACTGCATTTGGCTCATAGAATTTTTAATTTCTGCCATATTCGCTCTCATTTCCGCCCTTAGAGATTCTATATTCTCATTAACATTTTCGTTAACACTTTTTTCAAGTCTACACATCATCTTGACCATTGTTACTCTGAATTCCATTTCTGATAATTTGTTTATATCCATATCCATTAGTTCTGTGGCAGAGGCCACAGAGTCATTGTCTTTTCTTTGCTGGGGGGGGATTTCTCCTTCTCGTCATTCTGATGAGGAGTGGTTGCGGGGTTGTCCAGAGCCCAAATTATTGACCGGGACCCAGGCCGTGCGCCCTTGTTTTATAGGGATCTTAGGGATATGGGCTTCTTGATTTTTCAGCCTGTCTTCTGGGGGAGGGGCCTGCCGCGCCAATACTCAGGCAACCCTGTTTGGGTAGAGTTTCCGTGTCCCCTGCGAGGGGGGATGGGGATGGGCACACTGTGAGCCGGTCTTTCCAGGCTTTTGTTCTCTGGCAGCTTTCCCTGGCGGTTTGCTGTGCCTCTTCTGAGAGTCAGAGCAGCAGCGGCCGAATTTCAGCCTCTGTCTCAGAACAGAGGGATCATGGACCGTTCTCCACTGATGTTCTGGCCACTTTAACTCTGTTTCTGTTCGTGCTGCTCAACCCTGCAGCGTCCCGGGATGTGCGCCCCAACCCGGCATCCCAGCCCTCACTTCCAGGGCCGGCACGTCTCTGTCCTTTGTGTTTCTAACGCCGCCAGCCGCCAGCCGCCAGCCACCCTGCGCGCTCCCGGAGCTCCCGGTCTCAGTCTGGTTCCAGTGAGCACACCGGAGCTCCGTTTCAGTCTGGTAGTGTGCGCTCCCAGCTCAGGGTCTCAGTCCGCTCTCTTGCGGTGCCGTCCGTGAGCCCCGCCCGCTCTCCCGTGCAGGTGGCTACCGCTTCCCGGCGTCCGAACGTGGCGGCTCCCTCCCCCTTCCGTTTATCTTCCGATATCTGTGTGCGGTTTCACGGCTCCCCACTTTGTACCTCAATACTCAGCGCTGGAGATGTTCATTTGTAGAGATCCAGATGTATCTTCCTGCGTCTCAGGCTGATTCCGTGGATGGTCAGGCTGGTCTGGTACCTATCCAACCCGACTCAGGGGACCGGCTGAAAAAGGTGTCTCCTACTCCTCCGCCATCTTAACTCCTCCTCCCTAGTCTATTTTAGATATTCAACATAGTGCTAAGCTAGACTTGGTGAGAAATAATTATCTGGCATTTCTCATTTCTAAAACTTATATGTGACCACCTTTTCCCTAATAACAAGTATTTTATACTTCAGTGGAGAAAACAAGAATGTTGTACTTGTACATCTTTCTTCACACAACGTATGCTATATTCAGAGGTCAGAACTTGACCATCTTTAGAATATTCACTCTGTCATCGAACAACCAAAGCAAAAATAGGAAGACTATTGGTAACTGCTGAACTTCTTTTATTCTTGTAATAACATACTTCCTAGCTACTCAAAGCTACCTTATACATGCCTCTTCTCCAGCTTTACACCACAGTTTACAAAATAATTGCCAAAATCCTGCAGTTGGTTGTCAGTAGTAAATAACTTGTTGAGTACTTCTTTTTATGTCATGCTGGAAAGTGAATGATGAAAGTAACTGCTCTTCAACATTGTGTGCTATGGATACTTGCAAAGCCCAGGAATGTTATTTGACCAAATAATTTTACCAATAGTTCATACTGCTTTCTCTTAAGTATCTAATTAATTAATTATCTTATTAATTTTCAGCTGATTTTGCAAGCTTTAAGGCAACAATGTAACTTGTACCTTGTTTTGCTACACGGAGTACACCTTTGAATAATAGTTTGATGATTTTGATTTTCCTTGATGATATTTTTAGTAAAAAATATATTCATGTATTAACACATATCTTGTGAGGGGTGCCTGGGTGGCTTAGTCATTAAGCGTTTGTCTTCAGCTCAGGGCATGATCCCAGAGTCCTGGGATTGAGCCCCACATCAGGCTCCTCTGCTGGGAGCCTGCTTCTTCCTCTCCCACTCCCCCTGCCTGTGTTCCCTCTCTCGCTGGCTGTCCCTCTCTCTCTGTTAAATAAATAAATAAAATCTTAAAAAACAAAAAAAACAAAAAAACACCACACATATCTTGTGAATAACTACTAAACCCAAAGCCTTGTGCTAAGAATTGGGAATTTAGCACATCAACAGATAACATCCCTGCCCTTGTGGAGCTCACATTCTGCACCAGTTAGAAACAATTATTTAGGGACGCCTGGGTGTTTCTGTGGGTTAAGCATCTGCCTTGGGCTCAGGTCATGATTCCAGGGTCCTGGAATCAAGCCCAGCATGGCACTGGGCTCCCTGCTCAATGGGGAGCCTGCTTCTCCCTCTCCCTCTGCTGCTCCCCCCTGCTTGTGTGCTCTCTCACCCTCTCTGTCAAATAAATGAATAAAATCTTTAAAAAAAATAAAATTCTCTCCTAAAGGGGACGCCTGGGTGGCTCAGTCAGTTAAGCATCCGACTCTTGATTTCAGCTCAGGTCACCATCTCAGGGTCATGAGATTGAGCCCGCATCTGGCTCTGAGCTTAGCATGGAAGTCTGCTTGAGATTCTCTCTCTCCTATCTCTCTGCCTGTCCCTCAGCTCACACTCTTGTACTCTCTCTCTAAATAAATAAAATATTTTTAAAAATTCTCCCTTAATGTTTTTATATTATTTTTTTAATTATTAAAATTGTATAACTGTAGTCTTAGATTGAAGATATTACATGACTTTATGTACTCTTTAAAATGTTCTCTCAATATCTAAAGGCTTTTCATCTATAATTTCTGCTTACAAATCGTATCTAATTGATAAAAATGAAAACTCTCCCTGGAATAAATCCATTCCTAGTACATCTAATGTGTTCTGAACCTGAATCCATTTTGCCCATGGACACACTTCAGTTTGGGGAGTGAATGAAGAGTCTTCTTTCACAAAACATTCTATTCTTAGGAATGTATTTTATATGTATTTTATATCATAAAAAGAAGTACTTTTTATGTACTTGAATTGTACTTTTTATGTGCTTGAATTGCTTTATTCAGATTAAGAACTGTGAATTTCATGGTCCTGTTAGGTATTTTACCCTTCATCCTCTAATTGGGGGCTCATATTTGACTCCCTTCCTATTTTCATATTATACATGGAGGATTCTGTTCTCTGCTTTAGTGCCAAGTCAGGTAGCTCAAATATGCAAATATTTGCCAGGTGCCTACTATATGGAAGAAAGCATTAACTTCAAAAAAAAATACATTTTAAAATGTGTAAAAATGTAAAAAAAAATTACATATAAAAATACATAAATCACAGCTGAAGACCTCAAGAACTTTAAACTTATTTCAGAGAAAAAAAGTGTATGCATAATAAAAATGTAAGCTATAGCAAATGAAATAGCTTATAAAATAAGAAACAGTCTAAAACAGAATTAAAAGAGATATTAGAAATCCAATATTGTCCTGTAGTCTGAAGAGACTCAAGCCAGTTATGGTGAAGCACACAGAGCGAAGGATGGGGCTGACCAGAGATCAGGTTGGTGGTGCAGCTCCTTCATTTACTAACTGTATCATCCTAGGAACTCACATAACTTGAAGGGAGAAGTGTATTTATACATGTACCCATATACACAACTCCATGTCAAGCCACGCAGACACAATTCTAGGACAACTGGTAGAAGTAGAATGATTAGGAAAGAGAAGCAGTTTCCTCTTAGACTGCTAGCTATAAAGACCACTATTGTATTTTGTTGCCAGAGAACCCCACTAGAACAAGTCCTCCTGAGAAAGAAGCGAAAACTGAGAAAGCCAAGAAATGAAACCAAGAAAAAGTTGCTTCATTTGCCTCATCTGTAACATAGAAGTGGAAAAATGATACTTTGTACCTGGAGGTTAAAGCCTAGAAGAGATACACTCTTAAGATCCCTTCAGCCCTATTTCTGTGGTTTTAAAAATTCCTGCATTTAATAAATAGATGCATGTGTGCAAAGTCTGAAAGAGGCATTTAGAATTTCTCAACAGTTGTTTTCATTATGATAGTCTAGTTTTTGCTAGCTTAAAAGGGTTGTTTTTTCCCCCCAGTTGGGGCTATTATTGTTTTTGTTTTCCTTATGGTGTGCCTTTTATTCCTGTGACTTACTCATTATATAACTGGAAGCCTGTATCTCCCACTACCCTCCACCCATTTTTCCCATGCCCCATTCCCCCTGTTCTAGCAACCGTCATTTTGTCCTCTGTATTTATAGGTCTGATTCTGCTTTTTGTATGTTTATTCATTGTTTTTGTTTGTTTGTTTAGATTCCAATATGAGTTAAATCTTATGGTATTTGTTTTTCTCAGTCTGACTTAATTCACTTAGCGTTGTACTCTCTAGGTCCACCCATGTTGTCCCAAATGGCATAATCCCATCCTTCTTTGGATTGGTTATCTCTCTCTCTCTATAGATAGATAGATGATAGATAGATAGATAGATAGATAGATAGATAGATAGATAGATATCTCACATCTTCCTTATCCATTCATCTATCAATAGACTTAGATATCTTAGATTGTTACCATATCTTGGCTATTACAACCAATGCTGCAATGAACATAGGAGAGCATATATCTTTTTGAATTAGTGTTTTCATTTTCTTTGGATAAATATCCAGTTATTGGAATTACTGGATCATAAGGCTTTTCTATTTTTAATTTTTTGAGGAAACTCCAAACTACTTTCTACAGTGGCTCTACCAGTTTACATTCATTCAGTTGGGACTACTTCTGATTGTATTTGTCTAACTTTAATTTTCTGATTGACCAAAAATTGAAAGTTCATAGTCACAATTCCCATGAAGGCAGAATGGCATCTGTTAGGAACATGGAAGATATTGTTCCTAAATGTACCAATTTCTAATTCAATTGTTTATACCCAGCTCTAAAGGGGAGAGTAATCATTAGTCAATTAGGGTCATTTTGTAAATTATCTATGATAAATTATAAACAAAAGAAGCATTGATACAACATATTACTCTTTCTAGAGTATATTGTTTATAACTTCAATGGCAATCCAGCCCAGAGAGTTCAATCTGTTCCACTGTGAATTCCTGAGGTTTTTGAACCCTCTCTGGAAAGATATCCAGGATTCACAATGATTTTGTTATTGCACTATGAGAATAAAGAGTACAAAAACACCATATACAAAAATTAACACAAAAAGGATTATCAACCTAAATATTAGCCACTAAAACTATAAAACTCTTAGCAGAAAACAGGAGTAAGTCTTTGTGAACTTGGTCTTGGCAATGGTTTTTAAATATGATAGCAAAAGCATGAACAACAAAGAAAAATGGTGCTTTATCAAAATTAAAAACTTTTGTACTTCAGACACAGCATTAAGAAAGTTAAAGATTGGGACAGCTGGGTGGCTCAGTCGGTTAAGTGTCTGCCTTTGGCTCACTGCTTCTCCCTCTCCCCACTGCTGCTACTCTCTCTCTCTCACTTGAATAAATAAACAAAATCTTTAAAAATTTTTTTTTGTAAGTTAAAGATTGCCAACAGATGGAAGAAAATATTTGTAAGTCACATATCTGATAAGGAGCTTGTATAATTCAACAATAGACAAATAATCCAATTTAAAAATTGTCAACAGATTTAAATAGACATTTCTCCAAAGAAGATATATAAATGATTAATAAGCATATAAAAAGATGCTTAACATCATTTGCCATCAGGGAAATGGAAATGAAAACCATAATGAGATACTACTTCACCCCCACTAAGATGGCTTAAAATCAAGGACAACAACAAGTTCTGGTAAGGGTGCAGCAAAATGGAAGCCCTCATGCATTGTTAGTGGGATTTTAATTAACAACCACTTTGGAAAAGAGTTGGGTAGTTCCTCAAAATGTTAAGCCTAGAGTTATCATATAACTCAGCAATTCCACTCTGAGATATATACAAGATAGAAAGGAAAACACATGGCTACACAAAAATATGTACATGAGTGTTCACAGCAGCCTTATTCATAAGAGCCATAAAGTGGAAATAAACCCAAATTCCATCAGGAGATGGAAGCATGAACAAGATATGGATATCCACACGACCGAATGCTATTCAGCCATAAAGAGGAACAAAGTACTGATACATGGTACAACATGGATGAAACTTTAAAGAATGCTAAATGAAAGAGGTCAGTTATAAAAGACCACATATAATCCCATTTATATGAAATATCCATAATAGGCAAAACCATAGAGATGGAAAGTAGATTAGTGATTGTCAGGGGCTTGGGAAAGAGCGAAATGGGGAAGTGATTGCTGAAGGATATAGGGTTTCTTCTGGGAGTGATGAAAATGCTCTAAAATTACATAGCAGTGATGGGTGCACAACTCTGTGAATACACTAAAAATCATTGAATCATACACTTTATTTTTTTAAAGATTTTATTTTTAAGTAATCTCTACACCCAATTTGGGGCTCAAACATACAACACCAAGACCAAGAGTCATGTTCCACCGACTGAGCCAGCCAGGTGCCCCATGAATTGCACACCTTAAAAAGCCACATAATGATCCTGGGTGGCACAGGTGGTTAAGCATCCAACTCTTGGTTTCAGCTCAGGTCGTGATCTTGGGGTCCTGGGATCAAGTCCCCACTCAGGCTCCGCACTCAGCATGGAGTTGGCTTGAAATTTTTCTCTCCCTCTCCCTCTGCCCCTTCCACTCATGTGCTCTCTCTCTCTCTCTCAAATAAGTAAATAAATCTTTTTAAAAGATTTTAAAAAATATAAAATTCACATAATGGGTAATATTTATGGTGTGTCATTTACATCTCATAAAGCAGATATTAAGAGAAATAAAATAATATAGAAACAGACCACTGACCAAAGGCATTCTGCAGCCACATTTAACCAAACATCACAAGACAACTAAATATGCTGGAGAGCTTGGCAAACTATATATTCTAACAGAGAAATTTAAAAGGTGAAAGTGCGCTACACTTGGACTTAGGAGGTGTGTGTTCTAGGTTTTCCTGGACCCCAATCAAAATATGGAGGCAAAGATTGTTACTTCCCTCTGAATATCCATTCTCTTTTTCTTTTCCAGCGGTAAGAACCCAGATTTGACTGAGCCATTTCTACTCAGCTGAAGACCTGACAGCCTCTTTTGCAGCTACATATGGCTTGTGCCTAAATTTGCCTAAGTCTTGTTGTATATTCTAGGAAGTCTCCTCAAAGGGAGGGAATGTACCTTTCCTGGTCCCTCCATTCTATTGCTGAGACATAGGTGGGTTGGCTAGAGCTCTAGCAGCTATCTTGGACCATGAGGGTGAAGGATAGCAAGTGGCAAGCTGGAAGGAATCTAGGTCCCTCACAAATTTGTAGAACAAGTACAATTAGCCCTAAACTGCTTATCACCAGACTTCTTTTATAGGAAACAGGAATAATCACATAGGCCATAGTTATTTTGTGGGTTGTTTTTTTTTTCTGTTACGTGTAAAGGTACATAATCCTAATTAATACACTGGGTTTATAAAGGGTAGAGAAGAAAAGGACCTTTATGTTGGTTTAGAGAAGGAGAATTTACTCTTTAAAAAAAAAGTTAGGGATGCCTGGGTGGCCCAGTTAAGCATCCAACTCATGATTTGGCTCAGGTCATGATCTCATGGGTCATGAGATGGAGCCCTGCATCAGGCTCTATGCTCAGCAGGGAGTTTGCCTGAGATTCTCTCTCTGCCCCTCCTCCACTCCCACATGTGTGCACACACACGCTTGCTTTCTCTCAAATAAATAAATAAATAAATAAATAAATCTTAAAAAAAGTTAAAGCCTTCTTTCTGGATGGAGCAACTTTCTAAATTAATCTGAGGACATTCAAGGGCTCTTGATTTGATCTTCCAAAAGTTTGTTGACAATAGCCAAAAAACCTAGAACTATACAAATCTGTCATCACTGCACCTGCCTCCTCTCCCTGGCATTTTCATTTCAGCTGAGGCCAGTCAGAAAATTCCAAACACTGTGGGTTTCAAATTTGATTAGTTTGTAGGGAGAAGGTAGGATCTTTTCTTTGAAAAGGTTTTCAGTGGTATTCGAATTTTTCAGTTTACTCCAGTTTCCTAACCTTGACTACACATATAAGGTTAGTTAAGCATTTGATTGAGGGGCATAAGAACAACCCCCAGTGGGAAGAAGTTTTAAAATCATGCATTCTTGGCTACTAGATCCTTCCAGGGCTGGTAACTGGTCAGGATTTGTTCACAATCTTACGCAATAATTGTTTTGAATTATTCAATTCAAAAGCCATGCTCATATGGTCAATTAATCTATGACAAAGGTAGCAAGAATTTACTATGGGGAAAAGACAGTTTCTTTTGGTGTTGGGACAACTGGACAGCTACATGCAAAAGAATGAAACTGGACCACTTTCTTACACCACACACAAAATAAACTCAAAATGGATTAAAGATCTAAATGTGTGACATGAAACCATAAAACTCCTAGAAGAAAACAAAGGCGGTAATTTCTTTGATATCAGCGGTAGAAAAGTTTTCCTAGAAATGTCACCTCAGGCAAGGGAAACAAATTATAACTATTGGGACCACACCAAAACAAAAGCTTTTACACGGAGGAGGAAACCAACAACAAAACAAAAAAAAGGCAAACTACTGAATGACAGAAGATATTTACAAATGATATATCCTATAAGGAGGTTAATATCCAAAATATATAAAGAACTCATACAACCTAACACCAAAAAAAATCCAAGTAATCCAATTAAAGTCATGGGCAGAGGACCTGAATAGACATTTTCTAGAGAAGACATGCAAATGGCTAACACACACATGAGAAGATGCTTGGCGTCACTAATCACCAGGAAAATGCAAATCAAAACCACAATGAGATTATCACCTTACCCTATGATCCAATAATTCCAGTAACTGGGTATTTATTCAAAGAAAATGAAAACATTAATTCAAAAAGATAAATGCAAAAAAAAAAAAAAAAGATACATGCATTCCTATGTTTATTGCAGCATTATTTACAATAGCCAAGATATGAAAGCAACCTAAGAGTCTATTGATAGATGAATGGATAAGGAAGATATAGGCATAGATATATAGATATATTTATAGATAAATATTACACGGCCATAAAAAAAAAGAATGGGATCATGCCATTTGCCACAACATGGATGGACCTAGAGAGTATAATGCTAAGGGAAATAAGTCAGACTGAGAAAGACAAATACCATATGATTTCACTCGTATGTGGAATTTAAGAAAAGAAACAAAGAAGTAAAAAAGAGACAAATAAGAAAACAGACTCTTAAATACAGAAAATGAACTCATGGTTGCCAGAGGGGAGTTTGGTGAGGAGATGGGTGAAACAGATAAAAAGGATTAAGAGTACACACTTATCTTGATGAGCACCGAGCAATGCATAGAATTGTTGAATCATTATATTGTATACCTGAAACTAATATAACACTATATGTTAATTATACAATTCAATAAAAAAAGAAAAAAATTAAAAGTTTATTGTCAAATTATATTTTCAAAAGTCAAAAACCATATTTTTAAAATATACATGCACTCCTACATTCCCAGGTGGGCTTTCTGTATTGCAGGTAACCAGACTGTTCTCACAATTTTCTAGATTACTAAAAGTTGTCACAGTACATCTAGTCCTGGACATGTCTCCCTAAAATTTCAATTATTTATAGACAATACCAATGTGATTAAAAGGCAGACTTACCGCATCCAAATTCAGCTATATGAAGAAATACTACTAGAAAATCCTGATAAATAACTGCTTTTCACTTCCTGAAGCTACAGAATCTACCGCTATTTTAGTAATAGTTGTAATTGTTTTCTGTGTATATTTTTATCATTCATGCATGAAGGACTACAACTCACTTTAAACGCAAGGACATAAATATACAATAAAGTGGTTTCATTGGGAAAAGTTTAGTCAGGATTGGATATTAATGTAATCATAATATGGCCAGAAGATTTGGGCTCTTACTCATGAAAACAAATACTTGTAATCTTTTAAAAAATACTTTTCTGTTTTTTTCTTTTTTTAAATGGGCTCTACGCCCAATGTGGGGCTTGAAACTCAGCATCCCAAGATCAAGAGTCGCATGCTCTACGGACTGAGCCAGCCAGGTGCCACAACATTTGTAATTTTTAAAAATTATTAGCAGAAATTTTGTTTCAGGGAAATATATCAAAATAGATTCTGAACTAGCCTACCTTTGTGTTTTTTTTCTATCACACTTGACATTTTCTGTGTTGAGGTTATACTTACAGATATTTATTTCCACATCTCACTGATAAGGCATTGAAACTTTTGCCTCTTTTTATTATTCTTAGGTAATCTCTATGCTTAACATGGGGCTCAAAACTCTTGACCCCAAGATCAAGAGCCGCAGGCTCTACTGACTGAGCCAGCCAGGTGCTCTGAGATGTCTGTCTTTTAATCAGTGAAATTCACTTGAGTTTTATTGCAGTTAAGGGTCCTTTTCAATAAAAAATGACTACAGATCTTGACAGTTCTTTTCAAAAATTGTTTTAAGATTTTATTTATTTATTTTAGAGAGTGGGGAGGGGCGGAGGGAGAGGGAGACTCTCAAGCAGACTCCCCACCTAGTACGGAGCCCCAAGGCTCCATCTCATGACCCTGAGATCATGATCTGAACCGAAATCAAGAGTCAGATGCTTAACCGACGGGGCCACCCAGGCATCGTTTGTTTAAATTTTTAAATATTTGTGCTGGGGTGCCTGGGTGGCCCAGTTGGTTAAGTGTCTGCCTTCTGCCCAAATCATGATCTTGGGATCCTGGGATTGAGCTTGCCTCTGGCTCCCTGCTCAGTGGGAAATCTGCCTCTCCCTCTCCCTCTGCGCCCCCCCCTCATGTGCGCGCACGTTCTCTATCTCTCTCTCTCTCAAATAAATACATCTTTAAAAAATATTTGTGTTGGATTAGTAACTATTAAAAAATAACAGGCTTCAAATGATTCATATATGTAATTCTGGGACTCCTGAGAATGGATGGATGAAATGGGATACATACTTCCTTACTTAGGGTTGCATGAAAACAGCCTTCTCAATACTCAAACCAGTGCCCTCTGTGAATCAAGGCTAGAATAGTCATTCTGAAACTTGAATCCACTCCTGTATCACTCCTCTACAAAAAAGGAAAATTAATGCACAACTTCCGGGTTGTTGAGAAGATGAAAAAAGGATCCTATATTGATTTGTCTATTTCAAAAGTGGCTGTTTATACTTTATGATCAAGGCTGGGTGGGAGGAAAGGCAAAGTGATGAAGAAAATAATGTGTCTGACATATGAAAAGTACTCAATAAATGCTGATTTCCTTCTTTTCTTCCCTTCTGAAGGGAGCATATAGTATATAACTTGTTGATTAAACTAACAAAGGGTAAGGGAGGAGATGGTATTGATCACTCATGCTATCTAAAATATCCAACTTATACATCCAATAATTTACTTTATTTAATAATAATCTCTCAAGCCAAAAATCAGAGCCTGAAAGAGATCACTCATTTTTTTTTTTAAAATCTGCTGCTAGTTATAACACTTCTCTGCTTTAGTGAGGATCACGTTCCAATGAAAAGGAAAGCTGAAGAGTCTTTTCCAGAGTCTACTTTTTTATGAAAGTTCCTCTCTTCATCTTTCAAAAGTAGGCACATATTCTATATGCTTATTCACTCTGGTAAAGAAGTCTTTCCTTGAATTTTCTCAACCTGAGACTTGATAAGGACACACTGACTCTTGCCTCTTAATCTTTCCATAACCATCCTGTGCAGATTCTGAAGCCTTCTAGGTTGTTTTGTTTTTTTTTTTCCTTGTTTTTTAAGTAAACTCTGAACCCAAAATGAGGCTTCCATTCATGACCCGGAGATCAAGAATCACATGCTCTACCGACTGAGCCTGCCAGGAATCCCTAGGAGTTTCTTTAAAGTGATATTTCTGTTCTTTCTGTTGGATTGCTTACAAATGGTCTCATAGAGAACACAACTAGCCTCTGGTATTTAACTTGGCACAGCAATCCATTTAAAAAAATTGGGAAAGCTTAATGAGAAATTACTATGCCGTGTTGCAAATGTATTTTTATTGAACCTAGGTGGGAATATCCAGAAAATTAGGCAGATCATAGGTGGTTACTTGTATTCCTAAATAGTGTATACTTCTACACAGAGGGACAACTCATACATCGCGCAGCTCATTCATAGATTGTCTGAGACCATCAGGACCCCCGCAGGAAACTGGGATTCCCGATGCCCCTTTTGCATTAGAAGACTGCACATACGTCAACAGGGAGATGGGTCCAAGGCAAAACAGTTTCTGAATTTGATAATTTCTAATCTTTGACACAAAGAAGATTTACACGACCCTCCCTCCGTCAACAAGAGGATTACCTTAGGGTTCGAAGAAGGAAGGCAGTATTTAAACAAAAGACTTACTCACACTTTGAAAAGTAGAAAGGGAGTGATCACAGAGTGTTTAGAAGTTGAAAGGATCTTAAAGAATATTTCGTTCAATTCCCCTAAGAATAAAGAAAACGAGACCAAGAAAGTATTTTTGTCTGCTGCAGGTCAAAACAGCCAGGAGGCAAGAGGTCATATGGAGTAGGGGAAAGAGCATGGACTTCGTGGCTAACAGTGTGGATTTGAATCCAGCTCTTCTCATAACTATTTGGATGGTTTTCTTATGTATAATGTAGGAAGAATAGGACCTGTCTTCTAAAGTTGTTGTGAAAAGTAAATGATATAACTTACATAAACTGCCTAGAACATTTGCTGGCAACTCAGTAAATGTTTGGCGATTGTTATTCTCAGTGCAGGAACACAAACCAGGGTCTTTTGACTCCAACTTTTGTACACTGCACTGCACTATCAATACAGCTGGCTATAAGGATTCAAACATTTGCTTAAAATACAAGATTCCAATGAAATAAATTGCGCACAGCATCAAACAATGTTTTAAAAACATTCACTAATCATTAATACAAGCCATACCCTGTCCTTTTTAGATGAAATTAAATGTTCCACTTTTCTCAGTGATTCTAGCTGTTTTTGGATACACACAGCTCAATACAAAGAGATGACACAAGGGACTTTTTATCTGCAATGCAGAGAGCAATACGGATATAATTTACATCCGAACTTGCCGTTAGCTCCATATGGCATGTATTCATCATTTAGTGGGTTCAGTGCCCTATCTTTAGAGCTTCAGTGATCAGGGTAGAAATTGCCTACTTATTTATGCTTGGCTGGACTGAAAATATAGAGAGAGGAAGAGGTGAAGGGAAATGCCACTCCCAGCAAGAACTGGCCCCAAAGTTAGGAGTCTAAGATTAACATTGACTTGTCCAGGAATAGCAGTCTCTGTTTTAAAGAGTAAGCAAAACGCAGATGACATGAGGTGTATTATTTATGGGTTACAATCATGCATGTTATTCCTGTCTGTCCCACAGAGGACTTGACTGTGGTTAAATGTAGGGCTGTCTGCCTTTTGTTCAGCACAAAGCCTCACTCACACTGGGGAAGTGGGCTCTGGCAACAACATGTGATCAATTGGTTTGTATCAGAAACAGGAGAAATCGTTCTCAAAAGTCAAATAGGGGGCGCCTGGGTGCCACAGCGGTTAAGCGTCTGCCTTCGGCTCAGGGCGTGATCCCGGCGTTATGGGATCGAGCCCCACATCAGGCTCCTCCACTATGAGCCTGCTTCTTCCTCTCCCACTCCCCCTGCTTGTGTTCCCTCTCTCGCTGGCTGTCTCTATCTCTGTTGAATAAATAAATTAAAATCTTTAAAAAAAAAAAAAAGTCAAACAGGAATTAACTCACCCCATTCCCATACCCCTCCTTCAGAGAGGGGGAGTGGAAACAGAAGTACTGTATTCTCTTGTTCCTACTGAGAGTAAAGAAACAAAGAGTTTTCCTCTCCCATCCCTTGGAAAGTCAAAGAATCGGTCCCTTTATACAAAAAAGAATTTTGATTTTCCTCCAATTTTTGCTTCAAAAGATTTAAATCTTTCAAGCTGGAAGAATCTAGTCTTTTATCCTTCGGTCACTATGATTATTTCAGTGATGGGAAAGAGGGAATTCTGAAGCATACAGCCTCCCCCCACACCTATTGTAGTATTAAACATATATTTAGTTCTAGAACTCAAACACTGTAGCAAAGTTTGCAGCCATTTATAACTTCTGGAATATTAAGAAGGATTATGGACTGTTATGGGTTGAATTGTGCACTCTCCAAAATCTATTTGTTGAAGTTCTAACCCCAGCACCTCTCAGAATGTGCCCTTATTTCGAATTAAGGTCATTGAGGAGGTAGTTAAGAAGAGATTAGGATGGGCCCTAATCCAATATGACTGATATCTTTATTAAAAGGAGAAATTTGGATACAACCACATGGGGAGAACACCATGTGAAGATGAGGGCACAGAATGGGGTGATGCATCTACAAGGCAAGGAATGCCAAAGATTGCCAGCAAACCACCTGAAGCTAGGAGAGACACGTGGAAGCTTCTTCCTCACAGTGCTCGGAAGGAACCAACACTGTCTACACCAATCTTAGAACTCTAACATGAAAAACCATGAGATGGTAGATTTCCATTGTTTAAGCCACTCAGTCTGTGGTATTTTGTTAGGACAACCCTAGCAAACTAATAATATGGAATTCCCTTCATTCCTTCCTCCCTTCCTTCCTTCCTTTTCTACCTAACTTACTTTTCTTCCTTTTCTCTCTCTTCCTCTATCTCTCTTTTCCCTTTCCTTTCCTTTCCTCTCCTCTCCCTCCTCTCCTTTCTTTTCCTTTCCTTTCCTTCCTCCCTCCCTCCTTCCCTCATTCCCTTCCTCCCTCCCTCCCGGTTGGACTTCATGAAAAAGGAGGCTGGAAGAGAGGAACATGAATTTCCTTGTAAGCCATTGATGGACTTCATGCTTTCTGTATCATTAAGACATACAAATACTTGTTAAAAGGCATATCCACACCTGATTGTAACTAAAAGTTTGGTAATAGTGGGCAAAGGGAGCTGCCCCAAGGGACACATATGCCAATGTCTACTCCATGTACTCAAAGTCAAAATAATGGCTCCTAAAATCCAATGGCTCATTTTAAGCCCTCAAAGAACTAAAGCATTTCCCTTGTTTCTCTCACAGTGGCTTCTCCCTTCCTTGACTGAAGAACCCATTTTTCAACTTGCTAAAAAGCCTTACGTTGTCCAGACTTACCTATCTACCTCCAAAATGAAGCAGAAGCAATGAGCTACTACCTTTTCTTCTTACCCAAGGAGTGATTCCCCCACCCCCCACCCCACTCCCACAGAAAGGAATCTAGCCCGGGTTTTAACTTATTGTCCTCTCCCTTTTCTACCCATTGCCACATGAAAGATTAGTTTCCAGGACCATTGCTTGGCTATTGTGCTCTTCTCAGGGCTTCTCAATGATACAGCATCAAGACCACTGCCACTTGAAATTGAACATTTATGCACACCCACATACTCTCACAGAGTTGTTGTTTTCTAAGATGGCGGTATTGATACTTTCCAGTATGTGTGCACTTGTGCCTGATAAGGCTACTCTGAGAACATGGGATCTTCTTGTGCCAAATGTGCCTGACACCCACTCTTAGACTAAAGGCCATTCAAACCCCAGAACTGGTTGGTGTTCTTAGAGCTGCTGTATTCTCAACTATGATGGGACTGAAGCTTTATTCATAAAATGGTAAAGTCTGGAACTCCATCTGCCTGGGACTATAGCCTGTAGAAGTTTCCCAGCCATTCATGATGTTACCACATTGCTTGAAGCTATTCTAGGCAAATGGACATCAGTGTTTTTTGCCTGCCCAGCATTCATTCCTCCTCCTTCCCTGGTCCTCTCATTTTCTGTCCTTGAGGTTTAGATGTTGACCTTATTCATGCAACCTTAGGCTGCTACCATTAGTGAAGAAAGTGCACATGACCAAAGCCAAACCAATGAAACTCAACTTAGGGCCTGTGCTGAAACTTCTAGGAAAGAGGTGCTGTCTCTATTTGCCTTGGAGTTGGGAAGAACGTAAGCCCAGAGTTTCTAGGGACCCCCAAGTGAAAAGAATCTGCTGAGAATAAAGCACAGAGAGAGAGAGAGAGAGAGATCAAGGGGATGTGGGATGTGAATGCTGTCTGGACATCATCTGTCTCCCTAAGTCCAGCCAAGACTGGCTTTTCAGTTATGTAAGTCAATAAATTTCCTTTGCTAAGGCCATGTTGAGGTGGGTTTTCTGGCATTTGCAGCTGGAAGTGTCCCAATATATCCATTGTTTCTTTTGGCCTTTTGTCTTCTATTTCTTCTACTTGCACAGTGTACAACAGTTATTCTTGTTCTTGTACATGACATTTACATGTTTAGCTTCCTCATAACTGTTGGGATGAGCTTCACTTCAGCGTTACTAAGGTGTTAGTAAATTTGCTATTGTTAATCTTATTCTTCCAGTTGGAGAATTTATAGTTGTTGATGATGAACTTGTTCACATTGTCCTAGAGGCAGGGTAGTTGCCTAGAAAGTCCGAATACACCATAACTCATTATAAGACTATGACCTAGTTAAGAGCTTGAAATGTGCTGGTACCATCTGTCTGTCAGATGTCTAAACATCAGGATGATCTTGATTTATTTCTAGACTTTGTCAATCAGTTTATCACTTGCTATCTGCAAAACAGAATCCAATGACATCTTCATTCCAGGCTGAGTATAGGATTTTCTTGGTGCAAGCTTGCATGTGGCTTTGATTTTGTAGCTGCTATGAAAACAACTGTTCATAGCTGTTTACAATGAACAACCATCAAAAACAAAAACAAAAACAAAAACCAAATAAAGTAGAAAATAATCTATTAATTCAAATGCACTGGAAAATCTGCTTCTTAGCAATTTCGATGCCAGGGAGAAAAGGAGAATGACAACAATCACGACCAGGACAGTATCTACCCCCACTGACAATAAAGGACACATAGACTCCTTATTTAGCACTTTCTATGACACATCTTTCTAAAGAATCAAAATATCCTAGAATCGGAGAGGCCACACTGTCACAGAGTTCAACTTATTCAGAATGTAGGCACACCCTCCACTTCCTTCTTAAATGGCAATCCAGGCTCCTTCCAAATGTCAAAATATCTCCAAGATTGGGTGTCTCTGCCCATTGAAGGAGAACTCTTATTTATGGAAAGTGTTCCCTTGTGTTGAGCTGCAGCCTCTCTCCCAGAATTGTATTTAAGGGAACTCAGAGATCATTCAATCCAACATCTTCATTTTGTGCTCAGTGATCTGCCTTATGGAACAGAGTATCTAATCATCTCCTCTGTAACAGCCCTTTCAATGTTTTATGGCAGCATTTGTGTTTTCCCATAATATTTTTTTCTCTGGGATAAATATGCCCAGGTGCCCCACCCCTTCCTTATCCTGGTCAAAGTTCTCTGAGGTGCTACCCTAACTTCCAGTCCTCTAATTCCCTCTTGTGACATGATACAGTCTTCCCAGCAACCCACTATTATTCATTCAGAGGCTAGGTATTTCCTTCCAGGTGCAAAACTAATGGGGGGAAGAAAACACTTTTCAGGATATGTTGTTCTAGCTATTTTATGTATTTATGTAGAACTACTATTTTATGTAGCTCTTGAGCGCAAAAGAGTTGGTTATGAATGGCCTGTCAATGGTTCTGGCAAAGCCAGATTTTCTACAAATGAATTTGTCAGACTTCTGATCAAGAGTGTCAATAGCATAAAATTGTGCTATGAAAAGGCACCTTAGCAGTTACTTAGACCATTGCCTCATTTCAGTCATGCTATCTTACGTGTGTTCAGGCTTTTACATATTTTATCTTCTTTGTTTTTCATTACTGCCCTGACAAGAAAGTTGGGCAATGTATTATTCTCCCCGCTTTGTAGATGAAGCACAATGACTCCCCCCCCCACCACCACCACAAAGTTAGGTTATAACTGGTCCCATGATTCTTGACTTCCAGACTACTGTTTTGCTTTCAGTATGGCCATTGTCCTTTGTCACCAAATAGCCTCACATTTCCCCTAAATAGCATACTGTGTGAGCAGCTCTCCGGAACGTGCAGGTTTAGGACCTTTCATCTGTCAGCTGCTACCCATGGTCCACACCTGGAAGAACCCAGATCTTCTGACTGTTGGAGTCTAGTGACCTCTCATTAAACTCCAAGGCTTCATTCCCCTCCCTCCTGGTTTATGCACAACCAGTTCTGAAATCAGCAAACACATTGGCAGTATTGGAAGCAGTGATAATTTTTAAGTGCTCATTTTCTCCTCCCTTTCCCAAATCTGATGATGGGAATTCAATTTGCCAAATGTTGCAAGAAAGGGCAAGATTAATTTTAAGTCATAAGCTAACAGTAGGTAGTGAGGAGGGAAAATAAAACTTAATCTGTAGGACTCTCCATATAAACCCTGAGGCTTACTCCCCCTCTTTCTCTTTCTCCTTTGCCCCGAGTGTAATTCATTTATCTTCTGATTCAGTAACTTGAGGAATAAGGGGATATGGAGCAGGGTGATGTATGTGGGTGAAGCCAGGGGGCACTAAAAATGAGAAGGGAGGAAATCTGAATCCCTATGGGCAGCACGCTGTGCTGGGCAGTCTTTACAGGAGTAAGTCTCCAGCTAGGAACAGAACTTTCCTTTCCCACCTGATGATCTTTCATTAACCTAATGAAAGGGTTCATCAAGAAGAAGACAAAAAGCTGGCAGATGCTCACCTTTAAGATTCTTCTTTGGTTTATATATATATATAAAAAAAACCACATAGAAGGACAAATCCCTCAACATTTGGGAAGAAAAATTTTCTCAAGTTCTTTTACTTGAATTTGGATAGGAACAGTGGAAGAACGTAATTTGTGGCTGGGGGGATTGCTATGCTCAGTGAGCTTTGAACAAATGCTCAGATGAAGCATGCCTTCTCTTCTTGCTTCTTGGATCTACCAAAACTAAAATACAGCCCAGGACTCAGTTTAGCTGTGGGTTTAGCTCCAGACCTCTAGACGTTTGGCACAACACACTTTGCTGGTGATGGTTTGAGATTTAACCTCGAAATCAAGTTGTTATATAATTTAACAATCCAAATCCCAATATATGTTGCTGGCCAATACAATTTTATTTTTTAAAAAATGTTTTTGTCAGTACAATTTTTATACTTTGTATTAAGAGTCTCTGTTTTAAGTCTTTCATTACTGTTGAGAAATTTGTAATATATATATATATGGCATATACGTATATGTATATATGTATGTATGTATATATATTCACTTTCAATAATGAAAAGGCATGGGGTTTTCTAAGACCTTCAGATGCTAGCTACCTACTAAGACCTTCAGACAAGAGCCTGAAATGTTAAGAGAACTGATTGGGGTCAGATGGGGTGGAGGAATACATGAAACAGATAGAAAACAAAAATCATCCAAGGAAAAAATGTGAATGCTAGAGTAATTAAACAGATTACAAAGGAATGACAATGGCTAAAATTTATTAGGTACAGGTACCAGTGATGTAAAATTCGCAGCCGATGAGAAAAGCTTCTAGACCGAACTGCAGGTTAATGTCACCTTGGTTTTCTGGGGGAGGTTATGGTATTGTCAAGCTTTTCACACTTACATGGGTTGTAAAAACAGCAGAAGCAGCCAAGAGGCTTCTGGGTTCCTGAACTGACTAATAGGTATGACATTGATGTTAGAGTTAAGTCAGTTTTCCATTATTTGGAGATTGATTAAACTGGTATGAATTGTGGGAGGTCAAATAAAAAAGGGACACCATTGGCTTTAGATTATGCTGATAAAATGCAAAACATAGGCTTTAGGGTCAGAAGATGGGTCTTGGAGTCCAGGCTATACCTGTCAAGCTGAGTTGCTTTAAGTGAGTCAGTAGCCTCTCTAAGTCACGGTGCTCTCTGTGTTAAAATGTATCTAATAATAGTGGCTATTTTGCAACTCAAATAAGCTAACATATACGGATGTGTGTTATGAACTCTACAGTGCTAGTTACTGTTTTTATTATTTTTTTAGTGCTAGTCCCAGGTTATGAATCAAAAAGGGAAACAAAACACACCCTATTTCATTTTGAGGGAAAAAATATGGGAATAAATATTGCTTTTACAGTGTTTTGCCCTTTTAACTTCATCTGGAACTTTGAAAAGCTGCATTTATTTGCTATTATGGCTTGACCCTCCAAAGCTTCTGTATTTGATGCCTTTTGGCCCTTATGCACATGTTAAGAAGTGAGAAAAACAATGATTGTTGTAGGCCTGTCCACTCATAGCTTAAGGGAGCAAGTTATGGAACTTGACTGTAGCCTTTGGGAATTTAAATCCCACCAACTACGGTGGGGGATCATGTTTTGGTTTTTTGTTTTGTTTTTGTTTTCAGGGTGATTATTATATTATTATTATTAGTTTTTTTAATGCATTGTAGTTTCTGACTGCTCTCCCAGCAATAAAAGGCCTTGGACTTTTGTGGGTTGGTAAAACAAAAATAATGGGTCTTGTACAATCCAACAAACACACATAGGAATTTCCCAACCACACAGTCTTGTAGGATCATGGCTAGTGTACTAGAAACATGGGCTAACCCTCAGCTTTATTCATACCAAGTAAATAGTCAGTTACCAGGGTAAATCACTACCATTGGCATTTTTGAAATGTGAATTCTGAAAGGAATATGGCAACTCAGTCACCAAAATGTTTTTGTGAAATAGCACAATGTCAGCTCATCTCTCTCAATAGTTACTAGGTAAGAAACCAAGATGAATAACTTTCAGGAGCCAAACTAAACATTATTTTACCTTTAATTATCCTTACCTTTAATGATATCTTACTATTCACTAAGGTTTACTTGAAGACAATTATCACTTTATGAAATGGGACACATACAATGATTAACAGGGGTGTAAAGCTTATAATAAAGTATTCATGAAATTATATGGCAGGACAGATTTAGAACTGCTTTTTGAAGAGGGTGGCTCTATTTTGGCCTGCGTCATTTAAGGAACTTTCAATTATTAATAATAACCAGATGATTTCCTTTTGCCTGAATTTCAAACTCAAAGATTCTCAGGATAAGAAGACATCTCTCCCTGGGTTCTTCCTTCTAGATTGCTTTTTTTTTTTTTTTTTTTTTCCAGTATTGGAAGGTTTTTCTTGGTGGCATTTCAAGAAACTGAAGAAAGACCTTATTTTGTATCTAGGCTCTTTACTTCCCATGTCCTGACTTTGCCAAAATGTAAGCACATTATTGGACTCTCCTCTAAGTTTCAAGCCTAACTTGAATGCCTGTTCAACATCCTTAGGTGACTCAGCCATCTTCTCTGGTTGGGAGCAAAAATGACCACCTTCAGTATATCCATGAAAAAAAGTGTCTCCCAGGACTTCCTGGCGTATTTCAAGGGCCATAATTTGCACATAGGGGCACTTTTAAATCATTTACCAAAAAGCATTCTGAAGAGGTAAATTATAGAAAGGTTTCTCTTCATTGGCACTGGGGTTCACGGTCAATAAAGGACAGCTGGATTTCAGCCCCCACCTGGCCTGGCAGGGCACGTTTGCACAGTGCCCAAACCAGACTACCCTTTACGGCACCTTGGGGACACATTCATTTTTAACCGTTCCTTCCACATCCATGCTGAGGACACAGACATCTGAAAGACACCAGAGGCATTATTTCTTCAATCTCTCCAATTTCTGCCTCCCAGGCTTCCTGCAAATGTTCACTCTCTTCTAGTCTCTGTAGTTCTTCCCATCCCATTATAATGAACCCAAGCTCTCCCTCCCCACTCAATGATTCTCAAACTGTTTTGCCACCTATATGAGGCAAAAGCCTCCAAGACGCACACACTCTTTCCTACTTTTCAAAGAATTCTCTGATAGCAACAAACTGTTGCTGTGCAAACACATTTTATTTAGATTATGTGAATATCTGCTTTAGCAATACTGGTATGGACGGCTTTTGTGTGTACTGCAATCCATATTTGTGTTAATGTTTTGTTATAGGAACTTACAGGTCATAAATCTTGTTGATCTATATAGCTATCACTATCTTACCACAGGGTTAATCAAACAGTACTCCTCAAACACAACAGATGATGATGAAGGTAAAAAAAAAGGGTAATTTATAATTAAAAAGCAGAGATAGTAACCACAGGAAAGAACAAGCAACTCAATATAGCACTGATACTGATAACAAAACAATCTTCCCCCAAATTGACAATACTTCAACAATCTGCCCATGCATGTTTATAGTGGGAGTTTGCAAATATTGCCGAGTTGCCTGGCAGCAAGCTGAATATTTAGTTAAGCCCTCAGTAAACTCTAGTTATGTGCTAAATTTTTATTTATGAATACCAAATACTACCAACTCTTGATAATTTAGCAGTTAGTAAGTAGCCTTCAGACAAACATACACACACACACACACACACACACACACACACACTGAAAATGTAGGGCATCAAGGGCCATTTGCTAGTAAGATCCAAAGAAAAGACTTACATTTGGGAATCAGTTTGTGGAACATGAGGAAGATGCTTGTGGCCTACCAGCTGGCTAGAGTCCATACATTGAAAATCATTGCTTAGGTGGTGGGCTTGGCTTTTTGACTCAGCTTCTCAAGATGCTGGATCACTTTTCTTATTTCATACTCTATGGCCACAAGGACATTTTAACTTTGGGCCATAGCCAGCCCACTGGACCCCCAAATCCCCAGTCTCTCACTGGAGCAGTCTCTGGGAAGGAGAATCAGATGTTACCCACTAACTGGGCATACTTCCAGTTACCACCTTGTAGCATCTATGATGACATAATGGGAGGCCTTGGGTGAAACATGGTAGAGGGAAGTCAGGAAATTTGGTCACAGGACACCTCTGCCTTGGCAGCTGTTTGGCAATAGGCAGGTTACCTCACTTCTCAGATTAGATTTCTCCTCTATGACATGGAAATAATAATACCAATCTCAAAGATTTCTTATGAAGATGAAATGAGATAATGTAAGTGGTAAAGCATAGTATAATATAAATTTATTTATAAAAGTAATAGGTGCTATCCTTGCAGAGAGGTAATGTCCATGCAAACATCTGGACTGTTCTATTTTTGAAGTATAACTAATATTAGAATGCTATGATGTGTAAGAATGACAAACAATATAGACTGTCAACCATGAAGGTCAAATGCAAGGACCTCACAAACCCTAGAGACTATTCAGAGTATGAATTTCTGATTCCACAATCCTGAAACATGTCATAAGGAAAAGAACATCTCTCAGTGGTCCTAAGTCTCCCTCCAGCCCTTTGTTCCTCCCTTCTCCTGGTCTGGAGAGCAGGACTTAATTCAGACTAATTCCAAACATTAGAAATGAAGGGGTTTTTTTTTCTCTATCCCACTTGAGATTAGGCGCTCCTGCGAGGACAGAGGACAGCGGCTGAAGAATGCTAGGAATTCTTCCCTCCACCCAGTCAGGAATGTGTCCTGCTTGGGGCGCTNGTAAGGCCTGCCAGATAAGGCCCAGAGCTTGGCCATTGTGTGCTTGTTGTGGGGGAAGGAGCCCTCCTCCAGAACCAGCCTTAAGATCCCCGGAGGCTACTCTCTGGCTGACAGTAGAGACAAGAGCTGGTGTTGCAGAACTAACCTCTGCAGACAACGAGTGAAGAGAGCCCAGCTGGACATGTGAAAACAAAGACACAGCAGTGTTCTCAGTTTGGGGGAAGTACTGTCTTTGGAATCAACACAGGCATGGGCTTGACCACAGGTTCTGCTGCTTACCAGTTAGCTGCATGACCTGAATTAGGTACTCTGTGAGCTTGGGTTTCCTCGTCTATAAAAGCAAATAATAATATTACCTACCTCTTATACTTGTGGGGAGGACTGAATAAAATAGTGTATATAAAACACTTAGCATAGCACCTGTCCATAAACTGGGGCTATAAAGACAATTTTTATGACTAGTTTCAATTTCTTATTTACTTGAGAGAGAGAGACAACGGGGGGGGGGGGGAGCACAGGGAGACAGACAAGCGGACTCTGTGCTCAGCGCGGAGCGGGGCTCAACAGCATTCCATACTACCTACGACTGGAATGACCTGAGCTGAAATCAAGAGTCAGTTGCTTAACCGACTGAGCCAGCTAGGCACCGTTACATGATTAGCTTTTAAACAGTTTCAATACCTGCATTTATTCAGTGTTACAATACATAATGTATTTTCATATTTGTTACTTCTTTTTTGGGGGGGTTCCAGTGATTTTTTTTAATATTACAAAACAATTTTATTTGCCAATTATATCTTGATAAAATTGGGGGAAAAACCCATGTGCCTCCTGAGGAAAGTCCACAAACCACCTACGGAGTATCTTTCTCCTTCAGTATCAACCCCGAATTTGATCAAGTATCTAGAGCTAAACGCCTAGATACAACTTACAAGAGGCATATTTGAAACAACAGCATACAAATGCAATCAGTAAAATCCAGACCATTTCTTCAACAGATAAATTCCAAGAGGGATAAACAAGAGAAAAAATCCTAGAGTGTTACTTCTTTTTAATTGCATTAAGCAATAGCGTGAACTTGAACAACCTAGGGATGACTTCTAAATATAGTCATCTTTTATTTTATTTTATTTATTTGAGTGGGGGGGAGAGCACAAGCGGGGGGGGGGGACAGCAGAGGAAGAAGGAGAAACAGATTCCTCGCTGAGCAGGGAGCCCCATGCAGGGCTCAATCCCAGGACCCTGAGATCATGACTTGAGTCGAAGACAGATGCTTAACTGACTAAGCCATCCAAGCGCCCCGATATAGTCATCTTATAGAACAAGTCATAGAGTGTCAGCTTTGACAGTTATCCCTGAGTCTTCTCTTAGCTCTTGTCTACACTGCATCCCTAGCCCAGTTTTTCAGTGAACTTCCAGTCACAGCAGGCTGCCTCCCTCCAACCTTCCCAAGCATACTGATTCTATTGAACCCATGTAGCTGCTCTCACCCAAGTTCCAATGGGAACTTGGAAGAAGCCATTGTTAGAAGTCATAGAGAGGTTCCAAGGCTTCAGGGATTCTGTCAGGAAGAGTTGTCCTTGACGGTCCCCTGGGGCAGCCAGAATACCTACTTGACCCCCTTACGCTTGGGCCTCAGAGTTTAACCTGTGTTGGAGAAAGCCTCCTGCCCCTGCCCTTATCCCAGTTCTCCTCACCTGCTGCTTGGCTTCTGTCAGCCTTTCTTCTCCTGAGAGCAGAATGAAGGAGGGAAGACTGTCCCTCTTAGTTCTTGTCTTGTTGAGACCAGAACTCCTAGAACAATGTAACCTAACTCTGATTCTTGGTGTTCTTGAAGCCGTAGTGCCTCCTCCCTTTCCTGGACCCCCAATCTTGATTCCTACTGTTAACGGTGGATCTATTGTGTCCTTCTATAGACTTGAAATGGATTTTTAGCCTCCTCCTGGTATAGGGAGCATGAGGATAGCTGTTGACCTATTTCCTGAAGTCTCTGTGAGCTTCCTGACAATTCTTTCTTCTCTAGGCTTGGTCCCCTGTAATATCAGCCATGGACTTTGGACATGGAGTCCTATGTCCAGCTGGGAGCAAGCTTACTTCTCCACTGATGGCCTTATTGCTTCCAGGCTGGTTCCTGAATAATGCCACCCACCTCTCACTCTAGAATCTCAGAGAAATTTCATCCTTTTTTGGTAGTAAATATTTCCTGGGAAAAACATACAAGACCATCACTTATACTGACCTTCTTAAATTCCTAAGGGTATGGCCTGAGGCAAGCTGGACCACAGTTTTCTGAGCTGGCAGGAAGGCTAGTGAGCAAGGGTCAGGCAATGCCCTCTGGAGGGACTCAGGATGGGGTTTGGAGGAACTGTCCTACATGAGAGTTTAAACCTGAGGTAAAGGTCTAAAGCAGAGTCTAAATATGGTAGCAAGCTCTGTTATAGTTATGGCCTTAGCCAGTGCCAGGTGAGAGATATTCCAAGGTATGATGAGACAGGGGTGAAGGAGGTTGCCTACATGTGGCCAGGCTACAGAAAACTCATTTATGGGAGCAGGATCCAGGCCAGATGGCTACAGAGAGATGGAAAACCAGGACCTCAGTCACTAGCTAAGGTCCAGAGCACAGTCAGGCATTCAATGACACCTTTAACATATTTCATAGCACCAGGCAAATGTGTGCCTGATATTGAAAGCAGCCCTAAGCACCAACCTATATTTTTTTCCCCAAACACCTTCTCCTGGTGATCTGTCTGCTTGCCTTCCATTCATGACCATGATTCAGTTACTGCTCCTTCTGAACTATTCAAACACCATAACTGCCTTCAGCTTTGCCCAACACTACCTTTGACCCCACTCTACCTTTTGCTTTTCCTCTCTGGATACAATGCTTACCCTAGGGATGTTTCATGTATCCAAAAACCATTATTTTACCCTCAAATATGGTGCTCCTTCAGCCTTTCCTGTCTCACTGGCTGGCACCATCTGCCTCTATTTTCTCAGGCTAAAAACCTGAAGTTTATCATAAACTTCTTTCACCTGTCCATCTGCCATGTGCATATTTCACTACACTGGCTATCCCACCTCTATCCCACCATAACCTTGACTATGGTAAACATCACCAGTGTGCACCAATATCCAATTCTTTCTTTTCTTTCTGGGTATATAAGAGACAATACTTCCCATCTCACTTACAGTTAAGTGCAGCCATCTAACTAGTATGGGCCAATGAGACATGAGTAAAATTCACATTTTATTTCTGGGCTAAGGTAGTGAAAAGCTTTCTCAGCTCTCTTTACCTGAAACATCCTTCTTCTCCTATTGTGTTCAATGCAGAGGTTTTGTCTTTGAGATGGTAGTGTCACCAAGTCAAAGAAGCCTGGCTAACTGCATGATTGAGAAATAAACTTTCCTGATAAGCCACTGAGATGGAGGGGGATCATTCGTTACTGTAGCATGATCTATCATATCCTGACTAATACAATCCCTGAGGCCTGCTGATTTTACTACAGCATGTGCCTCTGCCTTCCGGTCCCTTTGCTGTAGCTCAGGACCTCACTCTCTCCCACCAGCACTATTGGAAACTTAAAAAATGTCTTCCTGTCTCCAGGTTGGCATCCCTCAGACTCATCCTCCAACAAGACATCAGACTCAAATCCAGCCATGTGTTTGAGCTACACTGTTTTATTGGCTGCCCATCACTGACATGATGAATGCGGGCTGGAGACATGACAGACCTCCTTAGCCAGCTTCATCTCCCATGTCTCTTCTCTTTACACTTTATAACCAGAAATACTTAAATGTTTTTGATTCTCAGAATAATCCAGGCTTTTTCATGCTTCTTTGCCTTCACTTATGCTGTTCCATTTATCCAAAACATTTTTTTTTAAGTAGGCTACACATGGAGCCCAATGTGGGGCTTGAACTCACAACTCCGAGATCAAGACCTAAGCCAAAATCAAGAGTTGGATACTTAAGCAACTGAGCCACCCAGGCACCCTAATCCAAAATATCTTTATAAAGCCTTCATCCTTTTGTTTGCCTGGCTACTCTTTTCTTTAAGATGAGGTTCTTGGATTTACTGGCCAGGCTACAGAAGGCTCATTTGTGGGAGCAGGATCCAGCCATCTTTAAAATGAGGCTGGATTTACTCTCTGTCCACCACACTCCCACAGCATTATCTACACAGTATTAACTACATCATATTACATCTCTTTATGGGTCTCCCTTGTGAGAGTAAAAGCTTAAGTGGGTGGATACCTGTCACATGGTAGATCCTCATTTGTAGGACCTGCGGAAGTAACGAGATTCAGTGGTGATCTAGACACTCAGCCCTCATCCTTGGACACAGAATTCCAGGATGATAAACTGTGAAGTAGACTTGAGGGTTCAACCTGAGAAATCAGTCACTCCAGTGGGTATCCAGGTCTGGCAAGAGTAGGGGATGGAGGTCATACCAAGCTTAACAAATGAATCAAGGATTATTAACCTAGACAAGATTGGCTCAAGAACTGAAAGGACATTGCACTGAATGGGGACCATGAAGAGATACCACTCTGAGAATCCTGATAAGGTAGAAGCAAAGGAAAGACAGTAGAATCTGATATAACTTGACAAAATCATTGAAACTCTTAAGAATCGGTTGGGCTTAGGCAGCAACCACATAGTTTGGCTTTCTTGAATGACTACAATAATAAATGCAGTAGATTCTCACTATTTGTGGTGTAAAGTCCCTGGGAACACTGATGAGCAAATATGAAACCATCATTCCTAGAGGTTCAGGTACCTGTGAGCCTGTGGTCACATTTTCATCAACTGATTAACGCAAAACTTTGTTTTATGTATGTTCCTGTTTAAAGATGCTTTATTTCCTTATTTAATGTATATTATGTATTTATTAACATTGAACTCATGGCCAACGACACTGTAATTTATGTCTTAATAAAGTTTATCTAACACACATAGTTCTCTAAAAGGTGCTTCCTGTGTGTAGGAAGCATGGAAAGCACCTCAGCACTGCACTTGGGAATTATTTTAAACAACAAAATCACCAATAAAAAGCACAAAAATGTGGGAAATGTGGCACCAAATAGATTACAAAAAGGATGTTTGTTCATAGTGTGGGAACTAAAACAAAAATAGTGTTACTTTGTTCAACTTCAGCTGAGAATGTGTATATCAGGTGACTCAAATTTTTCACCACTCTGCCCATGTCCATGAATGACCATGAAAGCATCATGAGTATTGATTTGGGGGTTACACATAAATTTTAGGAAGTAGGCTACTTCACAAATATAGAACCCACAAATAATGAGAATCCACTGTAGTTATAATTTATTGAACACCTACCACCTGTCATTGAACAAGGTACTTTACATATACACAAGTTTATCAGCTTTTCACTCTTCAAATAAGATGACTCAGCATTAACAATGGCACATATGTCTTTAGATCCATAGGCTCTCACCACTGGAAAAAGTAAACCTTTATAATAAGATTAATGTCATACAATTTTTACACTGAGCTTATAGATATATTAATGTGGCTAGACATTTGGAATAGGCTAGGCTCTGCTTCTCTTGGAAATTTCTAACTCAATAGTCTGAGCTCTTAGAGAAAACGTGGAATGCTGTGCACACTTGGCAGCAGAGCTATTGACTGATTGTGCTTAGAGACCTACGAGCTTGTGTACTAAGGTCTGAAGAGAATCTTTCTTATAGGAAAACACGGCCACCAGTTAAGAGCACACTCATCTTCCCAAGCAACATTAGGTGAAGCCAAAAATAGTCAAGTAAACAAATTAGAGACAGATATGTCTTTCCGGGCATTGACTGACTGAATAGCAACCTGAGAAGTTAGCAAGCTTCAGAACATACCAACTATTTGAAGCTTCATGCTTGGAAAATGATGGTCTTGGGCACTCTGGGCATCCACAATCTTCCTACCTGCTGCTGGCTTTCCCTTTAGGTCAGTCCAGACTCTGTTCCAAACTACAGTGTGCTCACTCTTCCTTCTCATCTTTACTCTTATCACAGTGTCATTCTCTTCCCAACCAAATCACCCTTGACTGGCAAAGTACCATTTAGTCCCACATCTTCCATTCACCACTTTTGGACCTCCTTGCCCCTCTAGACCTTCCTTGTGTGGGGGAGGATGTGGACCACCCAAAATCTAGCCCACTTGTCACTCCATCTGTAGAAGAGAAATACTTATAACTCTGACCTCAGAATTTAAGCAGGAGAACATGTGAATATGCACAGCACAGGGCCTGGCACTAAGTGGCCGTTCCACAATGTGGTGATTCTGAATCTGAATTATGGTTTTGACCTTTGGTTCATATAAATTAACCTTTGGTTACAACCCCTTCTGAGGCAACTTTGATGAAGAAAAGGATAATATCACAAGAGACAAGGCAACAGCAAGAAAGAACATGCTTTGGGGGAGTGACTTCCATCCAGATTCTGAGTTTAATGGATGAGTGCAAGAATTTGGGGAACTGATATGTTAATATTTCCCTCTTGCCTAAAATCTCCCTAACAACATTTTTACCTGATATAATAAGTTTTTATGAAAGAAACACATTATAAAGGGAAAAATTAAGAAGAATATAATATTAGAAGTTCTGAAAATGAATACATTCAGCTTCAGGAAAAACTCACCCCACCCACATATCCACTTCCCTTTTGTTTACTTATTGGTCCAATATTTAATTAAGTGATATGCACCAGGAATTTTTCTACATGATGAGGTACAGTGGTAAACATGAAAGGGAAGTTCTCTGTATTCATGGAACTTCCTTTTTTTTTTTTTTTTTTTTTTTTTTTTGTATCAGGAAATAGATCTGAGAAAACTCATGACCAACCAGTACCAATCCAGTCACTGGATCACGCACTGGTTTTTGGAAGTGATCACATGACAGTACCTAGTCACTGACGTAAGGTCCAGTCCCTGCTTCTAAGCCCTCAAGGAGGACACAGGAAAGTGTCACAGTGTACAGAGTGTGAGTGTAGAAGCAGAAAGGCAAAAGGAGCTCTCTGAGTCAGCAACTTCTGGGTCTGGGACAGTGAGTTACCAACCTGAGGACTAGATCTCAGGCTGGTTACTCTTTGTGAGTACAACCCCCATAAACAGAAATCTTTCTAGAAGTTATTTTTGACTGTGAAGGACAATGACATATATTTAGTCCAAAGAGATCTGAAATATAGGCCACTAGCAATTTCAAACAGTTGTCAAAGTGTGGAGATAAATCCTGAGAAGAGAGAGAGGTGGGGGTGAAAGCCTGGCTCTATTTGAGGAGTTCCTTCGTTTGTTTCTCACCAGGATTCAAAAGAAAAGAGCTGGATGTTGTGAAATTTGAGCTTTCAAAAGTGCTATAGAAAACTTTTAACACTGTTAAACACTTGGAACACCCAGCCAACAAAAATAAGACATTTGCTCTTATTCTGAAATCCCAAATTAAACTGAGGTCAGAGTAACAGTTGTGTTTCATTCTAGCATGCCTTAGTGAGGAATCGAAGGAGACTCCCCAGAGACTGATAAGCTCCCTGTAACATGCTGAATTGTTAGATCAGATGGAGACAACATTATATATACTGTTGACCCTTGTACAACAATGGGTTTGACCTGCACAGGTCCACCTGCATGTGGATTTTTCATAGTACAGTACTATAAATGTATTTTCTTTTCCTTACGATTTTAATAACATTTTCTTTTCTCTAGGTGTTTTATTATAAGAATACAGTATAGAGGGGTGCCTGGGTGGTTCAGTCATTAAGTGTCTGCCTTTGGCTCAGGTCATGATCCCAGCGTTCTGGGATCAATCCCTGCATTGGGCTCCCTGCTCTGCGGGAAGCCTGCTTCTCCCTCTCCCACTCCCCCTGTTTGTGCTCCCTCTCTCGCTGCCTCTCTCTCTGTCAAATAAATAAATAAAATCTTAAAAAAAAAAAAGAATGCAGTATATAATATATATAACATGCAAAATATGTATTAATCAATCGTTTATGTTATTAGTAAGGCTTCTGGTCAACAGTCGGTGACTAGTAGTCAAGTTCTTGGAGAGTCGAAAGTTATACATGGATTTTTGACCACATGGAGGGTTGGCACCCCAACCCTGGTATTCCCCAAGGGTCAACTGTATATAGTGTGGTTTCTTTCTAAAAGTCACAATTAAAGGAATGTAGCACCTAACATAAACCATCGGAACTTGTCACAGCACTTTCCATAATGTAATAGATGGAGAGTCTCACGTGACAATCTCCAGTGTCCTGGCCTAAAATTTGTAAAATGGAGCTCCAGAGGAACTCTTCAGAGCTCCAATAAGTGTTTACTGAAAACAGTGGCGCCTGGGTGGCTCATTCAGTTAAGTGTCTGCCTTCAGCTCAGGTCATGATCCCAGGATCCTGGGATCCAGCCCCACATGGGGCTCCCTGCTCCACGGGGAGCCTGCTTCTCCCTCTCCCTCTGCTTGCCACTCCCCCTGATTGTGCTCTGTGTGTGTGTGTGTGTGTGTGTGTCAAATAAGCAAATAAAAATCTTTAAAAATAAAAAAAAGTGTTTACTGAAAACAATATGTAAAAACCCAACTACATTTTCCAGGGCCTCACTTTTGAGAGTTCTTTGCCCCGGCAGCATTACACAGCAAGGAGGAAGGGAGCAGGAAGTGTGTGAGCACCAGCTTACTGAACACAATGGGAATAAGACCAAAAAGAAAATGATCAAGAAACCATAAGCAGAAGGTTCGTCCTTGTCACAGCATTTTAGGATTAAAAATAAAAAGATTTACTAAAATTAGCCACAATGTAAAACCCTATAGCAGAAAGTTTTAAATAAGGCAAATGGCCTCAATGCTTCAGACAACTTTATCAACTTCATGCTATAAACCATAGCAAGCAAATTAATTATTCCCAGATGCTGGGGATGAAGAATGCTTGCTGAATTGTTTTGCTTCTCAAAATCTTCAGTATAAACACACATTCACAGGATTGCATTCCCTTTTTTGGCTCCCAACATGCAAGTAATTATACAGTGTGCAGGATAATGTTGGATGAGCTCTCCTTTGAATACCAAGCAAGTTCTGGGTTCTGTCAGCCTTTTGGATACTATGTCCACAAACATTTTTCTCTGACAGTCTTTAGTAACAACTTGTAAACAAATTGTTTCAAGTTCATTAAAAAAAAAAAAAGCAGCTCAACAGCACAAACCTCACTTCCAAATTATTCTAAACCCCTTAAGAGCAGAAGGGGGCAAAATTCATCTCAAATATAGTACAGCTCTTGTCTTGAATCAAGAACAGTTTTTCTGCAATCCCTATGAGAGGGGTCAGAAATCATATTGGTAGTCTTTATATTTTTATATTCTTTGCATTTTGCCAACATGTAAACAAAAAGGGAAAAAAACACATTGCAAATCAACTCTGAATTAAGAATATGTTTAGGATTAAAACATAGATTCTCTGATCATGGCCAGAATAATGTGAATAAAGGGTCATTTTTCTGTTTCACCTCCAAATTTTCACAGGACAAATGAAATGTGCCTGGTGTTGGTGAGTCAGGGAAAGTTTTTGGGTTTATCTGGGCCTTCATTCTCCTTGAAGCAATTAAACTCAGTGGATTTGTTCTGGGTCTTTATATAATGAGGCAAAGGTGTGCCTGTGTGTGTGTGAGTGCACACATGTGCAAAATGTGTGTGGGGGGGGAGATAAAAAAGACACAGGGAAAACCTCAGGAACTGTTAAAGAAAAAGAACACATTTTCTACAGAAGGAAAGAGAAATTCTGTAGTCCTGCCAAATGCAACACAAATGAGAGGGAAAGTTCAAGGAAAGTTGATATTTAAAAATAAATAAAAGGAAATTCAATGGGAAAACAATATGCAGGTCAGGTTGAAGGCCAGAGAAAAATGCTCATTCAGAACTGGGCTGTCCTCCTGCTTTTTCTGAAGTGAGCAGCTGCTGATTATTGAAACCAACCCACACAGTTGGGTCCCTGCCGCCATGGCAACACTCCGGCTGTCTGTGCTGGAGTGGCCGAGGCACAATGGGGCAGTTCCAAGGCCCAGAAGCACTTCTGGCTACAGATTAAGGAGGTTTTTTGTTTTTTATGTGTGTTGGGAGATTTGGATTCCTGGGTTTGCGGTTGGCTATTGGAAACTTTTCCAACCTGCAATAAACCCTGACCAAAGGGGCAGATTTTCATGCAAATAGCATTATGGTAGGAAAGCATCGAGGTGTTCAATAGGCAAATAACTTATTTTTAGTCTTATTTTAAATTCTCTCTTACAAATCTCTAGTAAGCTCTGGGCATTTATACCTGGTCCCTTGTATTGCAACCTCAGGATGTTTTGGAAATAATGCTCAGCTTGCTTTTTATACTTGTAGCCTATAATAAGGCATGGCCCTAAAAGGGGAAACTATCATAGTCTTGCAAGTTGAAAAAGTTAACTAATAATTAACTGAAGACTTTGAAATTAAAGATACAAACTATAGGGGTGCCTGGGTGGTTCACTCCATTGAGCAACCAACTCTTGATTTTGGCTCAGGTTTATCTCAGCATCGTGAGTTCAAACCCTGCCTGGAGCGCAATTTAAAAAACCAACCAACCATAGATTATAAATTGCTATATGCAGAGCCTCAATCATTGGCACATTCAAGTACTGAACTCGCCGTCTTGGTTTCATTAGTACTACAAGCTAACAAACTTATCTACCAGCTAGTTATAAAGAAAATTGCAACATAACAACCTCATGATGTAACATAGTTAAGTAATAGCATAGACTTTAGAGTCAAACTGCCTGAGTTCCTATCCTGCCATTTATTTGCTATTTAACCTCAGGCAAATTACTTAAACTCTCTGTGACTCTATTTCCTCATCTGCAAAATGCAGGTATGAGGAGTACTTACCCGGCAAAGACTGTTAAAGTTATTAAGTGCATTAATATTTCTAAAGTACTTGGAACTGTATTTAGTTAACATATAAGTCCTTAGAAGATAAATAAATAAATAGATAAGCTTTTAAAAATTTAAAAGGACCTCTTTTAAGACCCTGGGAAATACTGCCTTTGGAATTTAGGACAGCACAGTGTATTTGTGTGCTTATGTCCCCACTCAGGAAATGTTAGACTTCTTATTTATAACCACGGCTTTTAACTCACTTGGATCCCTGCTTAAGACTATTTGACCCTGATAAAGCAGCTTGTTTACGAATTTAGCCAATTTGTGTGTGTGTGTGTGTGTGTGTGTGTGTGCGCGCAGAGGGGAGTGTCTTGAAGAATATATACTGGATCCTCTGATTCATTTGGATGTCTACAAATGCTTATGTTTTGTTAAAAGCACAAAGCACAGTGCTTGCGAAACTGAGCAAGCATGAGATGCAGCCCTCAAACTGGGAAACCTATCATTGTACCCACTTATTCTAGCAGCAGCCAAGTACCTATTTTTCCCCAGCCTCATGGAGATAAAAAACCCAGTGCTTTCTCACCTCCATAAGAGGATGAGGTGCATCATTTCATTTAAAAAAAATTTATTCTTGAGAAATAAAAAGTATATATATTTAAGGTATACCATATGATATTATGTACACAGATATAGTGAAATGATACCGCAAACTAACATACCCATCATCTTCCATTAGCTACCTTTTACAGTGTGTGTGGCAGGAACACTTCAGATCTACTCTCTTAGCAAATTTCAAGTATACGATACATTATTGTTGATGATAGTCACCATGCTATATATTAGGTCTCCAGAACTTACTCATTTCATAAGGGAAGTTTATATTTATACCTTTGATCAATATCTCCCTTGTCCCCATCCCCATTCTACTCTCTATTACTATGAGTTGAACTTTTCTTTCTTTTTCTTTTTCTCTTTCTTTCTTTCTTTTTCTTTCTTTTTCTTCCTCCTCCTCCTCTTCTTCTTCTTCTTCTTCTTCTTCTTCTTCTTCTTCTTCTTCTTCTTCTTCTTCTCTTCTTCTTTTAGATTCCACATATATGGAAGACCATGCAATATTCATCTTTCTGTGTCTGGTTTATTTCATTTAACATCATGTCCTCCAGGTTCATCTACGTTGTCTCAAATTACACAATTTCTTTCTTTTTAAAGGCTGAATATTATTCCATTATATATATACCACATTTTCTTTATTCATTCATCTGTCAAGAGACACTGAGGTGGTTTCCATTACCTTGGCTATTGTGAATAATGCTGCGATGATCATGGGAGTGCAGATATCTTTTTGATAACCTGTCTTCACTTCCTTTGGCTACCTACCCAGAAGTAGGATTGCTGGATCATATGGTAGTTCTCTTTTTCATTTTTGAGCAATCTCCATACTGCTTTCCACAGTGACCAAACCAATTTACATTCCCACCAACAGTGCACAAGGATCCCTTTTTCTTCACCTCCTTGCTAACACTTATCTCTTGTCTTTCTGATACTAGCCACACAACAGTGTGAGATGATATCTCACTGTGGTTTTGATTTGCATTTCCCTGATGATTAGTGGTGTTGAGCATCTTTTCTTGTGCCATTGGCTATCTGTATATTTTCTTTGGAAAAATATCTATTCTGTCCTTCCCCCATTTTTTAATTGAGCTGTTTTTTGGTTGTTGTTTTACTACTGAGTTGTGTGAGATGCTTATACATTTTGGATATTAATGAGGTGCATCATTCCTACCAGAGCTTGTTAAGGGTTTTCCACTTCATCCCAGAACTCTTACCCTGGGATCGAAGAACCTATTCATGGGTTCAGATGCACAACTTTGATGGTGTCCATCCGTCTTAGGCCATGTAATTCCTTATAAATTGTGGAATTGCACTATCTCCGACAGTGGGACAAAACCTAAAACTGGTCCTATGTACAATCCTGTTCTTCTGTTTACACTTTCTTAATTAAGTGAGACAGAAATATCTGTTAGGTATCTATAGTTGCTGAGTGTTTTTTACAGATCTTGTTGGGATAATTGGATGTTTTTCACACAAATATATTATTTTCCAGCCAGGAGATTTATAACTTTTTGGAATCCAGTATATCTGAGGCTAAGGTCTTAGCATATTAGCCAATGTTCTCAAATTAGGTCACATGCCTTCAATTCTAAGTACAGGGACCAGAAGTCATTCTGGGACCTCAAAGAAAGAAATTAATGTCTATTTCAGTTTGCAAAATGGAAGAATCTTTTTTCATAAAGTTTTTTCTCCTTTTACAACTGTTCAAAGTGGGGCTACCTCTCTGGAAATGTGGGTACACTCAAGTGTAGGGGTGAATACTGAAAGGACGAGGACTGAAATACACAAAATTCATTAAAAAAATTAAGGTCACCCTGCAGTTCAACACAGATCCTGTTTTTTAGGAAAACAAATGTACTATCAGATCAAGTATAACTCTATGGAAAAGTTTTTGGAGGCCAGAAGCAAAATTAGAGAAAGGCAGCATTCCATAGTTGAAGGAAACAGAAGCTGCCACCCAGAAGAAATTCAGACTGAGTTGAGGTTATGACACTTTGAAAGGACACTGAATTGAGCAAACTGTTTTATTGTTTGAGGAAGCTGAAATGGAAACCTTAAAAAAGCAGTCTCCTTTTTCTATATCCTACTCCGAGAATTGAAGTGGTCTTAAATAAGAATGTTGGCTCTGGCAACGTTTAGCTGTACTCCAAAAAAAAGGGAAAGTGTTAGGTCCGGGGAAAGCTACCCTGGAATAACAGTCAGGAGACCTGAGCCCCAGTTTCACTCTGGTCACTTGTCAATGTAGGACAGGTTACATTCCCTCTTGGAGATATTAATAACCATGGTGCTGGCGGTGGTAGTAGAAGTAGCAGCAGCAGGAGCAGAGGGAGCAGCGGGAGCAGAGGCAGTGGGAGGAGTAGCAGCAGCGACAGCAGGAGCAGCAGCAGTGGTAGGAGTAGCAGCAGGAGCAGCAGCAGTGGTAGGAGTAGCAGCAGGAGCAGCAGCAGTGGTAGGAGTAGCAGCAGGAGCAGCAGCAGTGGCAGGAGTAGCAGCAGGAGCAGCAGGAGCAGCAGCAGTGGTAGGAGTAGCAGCAGGAGCAGCAGCAGTGGTAGGAGTAGCAGCAGGAGCAGCAGCAGTGGTAGGAGTAGCAGCAGGAGCAGCAGCAGTGGTAGGAGTAGCAGCAGGAGCAGCAGCAGTGGTAGGAGTAGCAGCAGGAGCAGCAGCAGTGGTAGGAGTAGCAGCAGGAGCAGCAGCAGTGGTAGGAGTAGCAGCAGGAGCAGCAGCAGTGGTAGGAGTAGCAGCAGGAGCAGCAGGAGCAGCAGCAGTGGTAGGAGTAGCAGCAGGAGCAGCAGCAGTGGTAGGAGTAGCAGCAGGAGCAGCAGGAGCAGCAAGAGCAGAGGCAGTGGTAGGAGTAGTAGCAGCAGTGGTAGGTAGCAGCAGCAGCAGGTACAGCAGGAGCAGCAGCAGTGGTAGGAGTAACAGCAGCAGCAGGAGCAGCAGCAATGGTAGGAGCAGCAGGAGCAGCAGCAGTGGTAGGAGTAGCAGCAGGAGCAGCATGAGCAACGGCAGTGGTAGGAGTAGTAGCAGCAGTGGTAGGAGTAGTAGTAACAGTGGTAGGTAGCAGCTGCAGTGGTAGGAGTAGCAGCCACGGCAGCAGTGTAGTATTAGCAGTAGGAGCAACAGCAGTATTAGCAGCAACAGCAGTATTAGCAGCAGAGCAGCGGTGGCAGCAGCATAGCAATAGTAGTGCTAGTATCAGGAGTGTAGTGGGAGTAGTAGCAGCAGTTTCCATTTATCGAAAGTCTCCTGTCAGGCACTTGAGTAGGAACTATACAAATATTATTTCTTTAAGCTCCATGGTAACCTTCCAGTGTAGATATTATCCCCATTGAACTATCAAGAAATTGGAGGATCAAAGAGGTTTAGTAATTTGCTTAGGCCACTTCGCAAGTCAGTGAAAAATCTGGATTTTGAATCTGGAATGATCTGATTCCAAGGTCTTGTCCTTCTCTTGGTAAACAATGTGGTATGGGGCAGCGTTTCTTAAACTTTAACGTGCTCATGAGCACATAAGATCTTGGAGACCTTCAAACTGGAGATTCCGAAGCAATGGGTGTGCTGGGATGCCTGAGGTCCTACATTTCTAACAAGCTCCCAGGTGACACTGCTGGTTCGAGGAAGCACATTCTGATAGTGCAAAGAAAGTATGCTCTCCAGCAGAATGCGCGGCCTTAGTTCACTCCTCTGCAGCACAGAGGAGTCTGATAAAATGAGTTTCAAGGTTCACTCCAGCTCTGAAATCCCAATATTCAGGGTATACTATAGTATCAAGAAACCAGATCACACAGGAACGACTCTTAGCCGCATGAATTTTTAAACTGGTTTCAGATGAGATTCTGGCTGTGATTTATGTATCTTTCTGCAGCATCTCTGACAGGTAGGATCAGACACCCTCACTCAAATTACATTGTTGTTAAGCTTTAGACTGAGCTAAATCTTACTGAAGGAGTTCAAAGCACTTCTTTTCATAAGCATCTTTAACGATTATAAATGTAAAAATAGTTTCTTATGAGAAGCTTAGATGGCAGGGTTTTTCTTTTTAATAACAGAAATGAGAAGTCTCCAAAACCATAATGGTAGCACAATCCATAAAAATATGTTAATTCCTCATCTTAAAGTCTTACAGAAATTGAGGTTTTCTGAGTTAACAAAATAGACTTCATCACAGATGGTCCGAATGATAAAAGGAACCAGCACACTAGTGCAGCAAGACTAAAAACACTGCTCTTAGCGTGCTGAAAGTCTTTCAGGAAATCTTTCTACATATAACTCTGCTCAGTGTTGAAGGAAAAATGGTTTTGATTGGCAAGGGCACTTTGAATGCTTTAAGCAAAGCTCGAGGCTATAGGATGTGCACGTTTTATGAAGAAGCTATTTCTATTTAAAATGGATGCCCTTATTAAGATCCATTTTCTTATCATCTTGTACCTAACACAGGATAATGGCACCAAGGAAAGTGATTTTTGCTCTCTCCTAAGAGCTACAGTCCAGATCACCAAGAGAGATGCCACGAACTCCTTTCCCTGAACTCACACAAGGGCAACTGCAGGAGTAGGGCGTAGTCCTTAGTCTGTGAGTCTCTGATAAAAAAGAATTTCCCAGTGGTGAAGACTGCTAGAAACTGAAATCAGAACCCCTTACTGAGGGCTTTAGAAATCAGATAGAGAGACACATCCATCTGGAGGGGCCTAAGTATATCTGTGTCTAAAGAAAGATACCTTTGAATTCAGGCAAGATTTCATTTTTTTATGGTCCTCAAGGGTGGTCCATATGTATTTAGCCAATTTTTAATTACCCATGGCAGTGACAGTCAGACTTTTTAAAGAGGCAGAGCCACTCTTTTCTAAATAATTTCTTATGAAAAGTCCCAAAATGTAAAATGGATAAATACAGAGCTACTCCATTCGATGTTTGGAAAGAAGGGCTGCCCTTAGACCCTGCTTTGGCCACCACAGGTTGTGTTCCAGCTTCCTACTGCCATTTAACAAACCACTTCAGAACTTAGTGGCTCAAAACAAAGTTTTATCAACTCTCATAGTTTTGTGGGTTGACAAGGCTCAGCTGGAAATTTCTTGCTTGAGGACTCTCATGCAGTTTCAGTCACGAAGTCCTCTGAAGGCTCTGCTGGGGTGGGCGTCCAAGATGACTCCTCCACTCTATGTCCAGAGCTTCAGTGACCCTTGACTTCTTTCTGTCTCCATGTAGCCTCTCACCCTCAGGGCCTTTCTGTGTGGTTTGGATTCCCCTAGGGTGGTTTCTGGGTAGTCACATTTCTTACATAGCAGCTGGCTTCTAAGAGGCAGGATTTGAAGCTGCCAGGCCAATTAATGGCAAAGCCCAGAGCTGGTACAACAAGACTTCCACTGTATTCTATTGTCAAAGCAATAATGGGGCCTTCCCGGATTCAATAGGGTTAGAGAAATAGTGACCTCCTGATGGGAAAGTAGCAATGTCACACTGTAGAACATGTGGGATAGGACATATTGTTGCAGCCATTTTGGAAAATGCTGTCTGCCATAGTTAGTAAGCACTATGATAATAAGGATCTGAGATGAGATGGAGAATGAAAATGTAATAATCTTAGTGTCTTTTTTTTTTAAGTAGCATTGATACACAATGTTACATTAGTTTCAGGTGTACAACATAGTGATTCAACAACTTTTATACCTTATGCTGTGCTCCCCACAAGTGTAGCTACCATCTGTCACTGTACCACACTATTACAGTACCATTGCCTATAGTCCCTGAGCTGTGCCTTTTATTCAATCTTAAGTCTTCTTAAAAATCCCTTCTTCTTAGAGATTTTAATTGTGATCTTGTGCAAAGTTGAAAACAATAAGTTTGGTTTTATTTTTTGATCTTCTTTACTGGCAGAGATATTAATGTTACATCCTATTGGAAAGTGCTACGAGTTGCTACTTATTTGGGGAGAGAGGTGTGGCTAAGAGGAGGTAAGGATACAAATGGTGTTAAACCATAGCCAAATCCTCCCCCTAACTATTTTCCATATCACAGAAAGTGACGAGAACAGACACAACATGGCCCCAGAACACTCAGGTTAGAGAGACAGACAGAAAACTGGGGGGCCTGGGTGGCTCAGTCGTTAAGCGTCTGCCTTTGGCTCAGGGCGTGATCCCAGAGTTCTGGGATCGAGCCCCACATCAGGCTCCTCCGCTATGAGTCTGCTTCTTCCTCTCCCACTTCCCCTGCTTGTGTTCCCTCTTTCGCTGGCTGTCTCTATCTCTGTCAAATAAATAAAATCTTTAAAAAAAAAGAAAAAGAAAAGAAAACTGCAGCAACCTGTAGCCATTCCAGCTAATCAGTAAAGCAGGCAGCCAGCATTTTGCAGAGCATCTGGAAAGAAAGCAAACCTTCTATAGAAAACAACTGGTAAAAACTGCACTTTGAGGAATACATAAGCAAAGCCTATAAACCTGACACTAGAAATAAGGGCCCTGAAAAGAGAAGTGGAATCCCAGCCTGGGATGCTGAGACAAGAGGATTTCTGGAGCCTAGAAGAAACAGAACAGTTCTTGGGCCACTCTAATTAGGACTTCCCCCTACTTTGTTAGTCAGAAAGGGAAATAGCAGAATCCATAATAAATGATTCATTAAATGCAAAATATTCTTTATTATCTATGACAAAACACTTAAATATTAAAATTCTCATTTCAGAAAGAAGACTCGGTTATTTGCAACAAATCCATTGGTTGCCTTCCTAAATTCCAAAATTAAAGTGCCCTTCCAGGTTTTAGTTATTTAGTAACTGAACTGAAGGCACACTAGTTGGATATCATGGCCAAAACTCTTGTGCCCAAAATGGAAAAAAATCTTTCACAATTATTCCTTCCCAAGGTTTATCTATGGATGTGGCACGTGTTGCATTAACCTGTCCGCAAAGATGGTGGAAAAAGAGTCCAGCATGGTCTGATGCTCAGTTTAGGTTCCATGAATTAGAGCTCCAGCTGGAACAACAAATTTGAACCTATCTGAAGGCCAAGTATGATTTAGAAAAGCAGGTGCGACACATTTTATTACCTAGGGAAATTACCCCTAGAAATTTCTCAATTTATTGTTGGCAGTCTTCTATTGTCAGGGCAAGATTTTTCAGAGAATTGTTCTCAAAGAGAGGAAGTCTTGTCAGTCTTGGTGAAATTACACTTTGAGTTTGGTCTGATTTTAAGTTGGTTTTTTTTTTTAAGATTTTATTTATTTGAGAGGGTAGAGCATGCGCGTGCGCACGAGAGAGAGAGAGAGAGAGAGAGAGAGAGAGAGAGCGCGCGCAAGAGTGGGGGGTGGTGCAGAGGGAGAGGGAAAAACAGACTCCCTGCTGAGGGGAGAGCGGGACACAGGACTTGATCCCAGGACACTGGGATCATGACCTGAGCCAAAGGCAGATGCTTAACTGACTGAGCCACCCAAGCGCCCCCGATCTTAAGCTTTTAAAAACAACTCCAGTAGTCGTGAAAAACTGTGTGTGTGTGTGGGTAGGGGGAAGTTGGTGGTGAGCTAGTGGTGAGAAAGGTATCAGTGGTCCCCAAGAGAAGAAGGAAGAAAGGAAGAAAACTGCTGAGCTTTAAAAAACAATCCCCAGGAGTATTTTTGGTTTTTTGTTTGTTTGTTTTTAAGTTTCTGGTATGTAGGAGTTTTACAGATAAAACTCATTTTGGGGGCACCTCGGTGGCACAGTTGGTTAAGCGTTGGGCTCGTGGTTTCAGCTCAGGCCATGATCTCATGGTTGTGAGATCAAGCTTTGCATCAGGCTCTGTGCTCAGCAGAGTCGGCTTGAGATTCTCTCTCTCCCTCTCCATCTGCCCTGCCCCTTCCACTCGTGCTCACTCTCTCTCTTTCAAATAAATAAATAAATCTTTTTAAAGAAACCTTATTTTTTAATTTGATACCAGTCTATAATGAATTTATTGCAACTTGAGTCTTCATGATCAGTCTTCTGCCTCCTCTCCAGTTTTTCTCACATTGCTCTACCTTACCAAATCCTAGCACATCCTGAAGGTATGTGGAATGACCAAATATTGTATACTCTTTTACAACTTTATGTCTCTGTGCCTTGAGTGTCCTGTCTTGTCTTTTCTTTCTTTCTTTCTGATAGCCAGGCAAACATTTATTATTCATCTTTTAAACTCAAATATCACTACCTCTATGAAGTCTTGCCTCATGTTAAAACTTATCTCTACTCTCTGCCCGGGATAATTGACCATTCTTTTTACTTAAGTGTCTGTTTCCTTCTACTAGGAAGTAAGCACCTTGGGGGCAGCTCCATGGATCCTTTTAGAGACCAAGAATGTCAGTGTTTCATTCAGTTTTTCAGGAGTTATCAGTTCCTTCCAATGAATTCCACTTTTGTGCTCAAAGTTAGCCAAAGGAGCTTTCTATTATGTATAATCACAGAACCCTAATGGTGGCAGAAATACACTGAAACTGAACCAATTGTCTGAGTGGAAGGGACTCAGGTAGCTTAGAGCACAGAGTAAGGAAACCCAGAGTCAGAAACTGGCAGTGCTTGTCTAGCACTCTTCAGAGGAGGGTGGGCCTCCTGTGGGCACTCCCTGAGGCTGGGTACTAGAAAGATATTCTCTATTGTGGGTCAAGGATAATTCTTCAGACCTCATGATGACCTGGAGAATATTGCCCAAATCATCCTTCACTTTTCTCTCTGATTCCATGCTTACTAGCCAACGTTATAATCACAAATTCAATTCTCAGGGTATTATGAGATCAGGAAGGAAGTAACTTTGGTAATTGGAACAGAATATTCCCCGATGTAAGTGAATAACATCTGTAAGTGAGTAACATTATGTGGCCGTCCTGACAGTTTGGACAGCCCAATCAGTTGTCTCAGTCTGATGAACTACAGAGTAACATTATGTGGCCGTCCTGACAGTTTGGACAGCCCAATCAGTTGTCTCAGTCTGATGAACTACAGAGTAACATTATGTGGCCGTCTTGACAGTTTGGACAGCCCAATCAGTTGTCTCAGTCTGATGAACTACAGAGCCCAGCAGAACTGAGTTTCTTAACCTGTAAGACCAAGACTAGCCTGAGGTGACCTCACCTAGGTGATGCCACCCTTTGAGACTTACCTGGGATTCCACTGTTCCTCCAGATTATATTCCTCCTTCCTACCATACCTCATTTCACTACAATCATCAGTAGTAACCAGTGGTGGGTAAGTCTCCAAGGTCCACATTCTTTGCTCTGTGTAGGTTTACATAGTAAAATCTAATTAATTCTAATCATCAGCTATAAGCAGAAAGGTAAGTGAGCAAGGTTTAGTTACACCTTTGAATGATAAAAGGATTTGTTAAGAAAATCGATGATGTAAAGCAGTTCTCTGTTTTTTCTGTGACATATAAGAATGGTGTTGGCATGAGCAACACAGCCCCACGTGCGGTTCCTGGCTCCATCTCTGCAGCCCCACCCTTGCTTTTCTCTCAAGAAAGTATTTTGAGATGCAAATGTATGACCATGATATTATTGTGATAACCTTACATCACCTCTGGCTTATTTTTAAAAGTCAGTCATTTGCAAGCTTTTATACTTCTATGATCGGTATTAGGCTGCTTGCAACACATCAGTGTGTCCTGTTGAGACCTGCTGATGTAAATATTACAGGGAGAAAGTTTAAGCTAATTATTAACTAAGGTGTTTATAAACAAGTTTTAGTGTTTGTAGAATTAACATGCCAATTTCACTCTTTCTTGTCAGTTCCAGCAGGAGGGACAGAAGCATGATTTGGTAGTAGTGAGAACTTCAACTGAAGTAACCATGTACGCTGGAAACCAAAAAAATCACCTCTATTATCTCAAAGTTATTTGTCTTGTGCTCATCTCACAAATTCAGGCAGACCTTCCCATTAGATTAATTAAAAAGATTTTACTGAATATGAAAAGTGTTGAGAAAGCATAGATTCTTGATTTGGACCCTTCATACCCACAGTGCTTAATCCCTGGCTGCAGGTTCCTCAGGCCACTTGGGGATTTTATCTAGTACTTGACCTGCAATTTTTACCTCTAGAATGCTAGACCTATCTGTAGAACTTGCAAGGGCAAGTGATACTTAATGAACAGTCATAATGAAACATTTTTCACGTCAGTGTCACACAACCCACTGAATGAGGCCCTACATTTTAAAGTCACAAGCTGTGCTGTTTATACCTTGTGCTGCTGGTCTGGTTGCTGCAAAGTCTTTTTAAAAACACAGCCGTGAGCCGACATCCTGCATGCGTGGAATTGCCTAGGAGCAGAGCAATGAATTAAAGATGGCACAGCTCCTTTTGCTTAACATTTCCTATTTTTCAGGGGTTTGTTTTGCAACTTTAATATTATTAATCTACACAACCTTTTACTTTTCATTCAGAATTTATATCAGAATCAAGCTAATAAATTAAAGATGAGTTAGTTCATTGTTGGGTGGTTTAACATAGACCTAGTATGTTAATCCTGATGTGCTTGTTACTAGGGTTTTAAAATTTTTATTATTATTATTTTTCTGCCTCGTAGCTGTGGTTAGGCAGCAGCAATAAATCAGAACAAAGGAATGAAGGTATTGGGGCTTTAGGGAAAACATGTATTAGAAAAAATTGGTTTGGCACTAAGGGCTGTATTGCATTAAGATGGATTTTAGAGATATAGAGGTAAGAGAATATAGACAAATAAATTGTATAAATAATCTGAGAAATAGCAAGTCTGTACAGACCCCGAGTAACCCTGTAAGCTACCATCAACAGGACTTCCTAATTCCTGTTCAAACAGACCAAACAGGTACACTCTACTTAAATAAATAGCCAGGAGAAATGGGCACATAGCTAATGCTAAGGAAAGTGGGAGGAACAGATAAAGCTCTTTAGAATAGCCCAAAGGATTGCAATAATAGAAGTCAGTGTAGGAGTCTGACAGAGCATCTTCTGTGAATAGGGCTTTATTGCCACTCCAGGCACTGATATTGCAAACACATGCTAAGACAACCAGAAACTGGGAGCCTCACAGTGAAACTCATGCCTGAGAATGCAGTTCTCTGCAGTGGGGCATTCACGTTGGCAGCCTGAATGCAGAGGAGACAGGAAGGAGCATTTAGATAAGGCCGAGTATATGAATAAAAGATACAGTGTGGAAGGTGGAGTTGATAGGAACTAGATAGGACCATTCCAGGGCCCCCGAGGAAGTGCAAGGAAGCCGGGAAGTACAGAAAGAATAGAAGGAACAAAAGGGACTTTTCCTAGTAGCCTAAATGGTACCTCAACTAAGAGACCCAAATGTTCTGGAACAGATTTTATTCTCGACTAAAGCATAAAAGCTCTGTAGATACGGAGACAGAGCTTGTTTAAAGCCCTGAATTTGCTTTTTTTTTTTTCTTTTAGCCCTGAATTTGCTTTTGTGGCTCACATATATCTGTTTTCTCTCTAGTTCTTGAACTGAAGTTGGTCCAGGCATACACCACTGTGCAGGGAGCAGACCTGGTCCCCATTCTTAACTTTGATGTTCACCTAGATCCCTTTCCTGTTTGTTCACTGGTCCAGCTATTCCCTGGCCCAGCATCCCATCCCCCGGATCTGCTACAGGCCCTGCTTCACACTGAGCTCCTCTACTGCACCTTACTGGCCTTTCTTTATCTTATCCTATTTTATTCAGCCTCCCTCAGCTTCCCCAGTAAGGTTTATTTGTGACTGCTAAACCATTGGCAGTTACGTCCAAGATAATAGTAATCATAATAATAACAACCCTGCTATCCTATACAGCCTGGCTGAGTTTCGTACACTGTCATACAAAAATGGGTATATTTCCCTGGCTTCATGGATTTGTAGTAGCTGAGTCCCAGTGCAGGTAGAGGTTACCACTTTTTCAATTCCCTTCCTTCCCCTCTTTTTCAAATAAGAATAATACACGGACCCTGATGTCAGGGGACTTACAAACTAATCTAAATGATTAAATATAAATGTTGAAAGTTCAACAACAGGAAAGAAGTAAATAATTGTTGTGGGAAAAAACAGGAGGGGAATAGTCACAAAGCAGCACATGGTCACTTGGCAAACGAAAGGGTACTAATTGGTACAAAAATTCAAAAGCAGGAGAGAAAGATTATTTTGAGCTGGCAAGGTCAGGGGGACCTGCCAGGCATATCTGTCAGGGAAAGCTGAAGGTTTAGACTTGAGCTCTTGTGGAAACTCCAGGGTTCTAGCAGAGGCAGGGGATAAGAAAGAGAGAGCATTTAATAGTTTGGGTACCAATGAGCATCTGACAAGAAAGGACATGGACAGATAAGCCTCACCCTTCACAGTGAACTTTGACTGCCATCTTTTATATATATATTCCTGTGAAGACCTAGGTATCCCTATGATCTTGGTGCACCTAAAACTTGACAACGTGTTTCTTGGGAAAGCCTGTGAAATGTGAATTGACGAGAAAATTCCATCTGCAGGTCAGCATACACAGCCTAAGAAGTTTTTGCTCTTCCACCAGCCTAAAGCTAAAACCAGGCTATTTTCACTCTTTGGTTAGCTAAATTCATTTTAATACTGCACTGTCAGTATTTTATTTATTTGTCTGGATGCCACATTTCCTCTCCCAAATCTCTCTTGCATAAGTGATTTACTATTTGTTCCTAAAGCTGAAGATTTCATGCCTTGTCTCTTTCTTCTGATAAGAGGATATTGCAGCAGCTTTCCTTTTATGTTGCTGATGGTTTTTATTTTGTTAATTCAAAGTTCAGCAGAGTAACTAGTTTAGTACGGCACAGAAAACCAAGAGGTTCAGCCCTCAAAATGACTAAGACAGTAAATCTTCGCTGGCCCATTATCACATAGAACCCTGTTGAATTTGCTTTCCTAAAAAGTAAGTTAGTAAAGTGTGGTTCTTAAAATAGGTTTTACATTTTCTTAACATTTTCTTAACTCTCTAAACTAAGCATATTTAACTACAGGACACTTAAGGTCCTTAAGATAAAATTATGAAAAAACAGTTTTACAATGGAAACCCATAAACCCTGAACATTAAAAAAAAAAAAAACTTGAAAAAAAAGAGAGCAATTCCTTCTGAGTACTCTCATTAGGTCTTCACATAGAAATGTAGAGCGCTCTACATTTAAGATAGGGATTACACGGTTTAAATCCCCCCCCCCCCCAATTTCTTTTAAGGCAGCACTTGGGATGTTAATTTATAATAAGAAAGTTATATATGCCATAGTTCTTTATGGTGGTGGTCACTAGACTAAACATCAACAAACAAAATTAATCACAAAATTAATTCACAAGGTCAGGACTGAACTACTGTCTAAACTCTAATTTTATAAAGTGCAAGTCAATAGAAAGTATTTCATACTAAAAAGGCTGCAAGCAAAGTAGAGACCTGACCAGGTAGCAGAAGCTACCCTGACTCCCAATTTTCCTCCCTTGGGATTTGGGGACTAAATCGGTTATAGAACCCCACATGACCCTGGAAAGCAACACACACTCTATGTTCAGGAAAACTGATGAGAAACAAAAAAGAATCAACCAAGTGGTTGGGTACCTATGGAGTCAGTGCATTAAATGCAAGGACAGGAAGTGGTAAAAACCTGCTGGGATGTTTTTGTGATGCCATGTGAACAGATTTCTCCAGTTTTAATTGGTTACATTTCTCTTCAGGAACTTTGGTTATATTTAGGTATGGTGCTTTTTCACTCTCAGAAAATTATAGAATAATTCACAATCTAAAATAAAATGCCCACAATTCATTATATCAAAAATGATAAGCAATGTACTAAGAAAAAAGGCATGTATTTGAAATCCTAATAAATAAATAAAGTCTTTTCATTTACTAACATGTGAATAAGTAAAATTTAAAGCTAAATAAAATGAAGTGCACACCTTGAGTACATCTCTCTAAAAAACTGGCAGATCAAATCAATGAAAACAAATGAGGATATAGAGAATTGATTAACACAGTTACAAACTAAACCTTATAGATATATAGGACTTTATACCAAATAAACAGAAAATAAATATATTTTTTCCAAATGCCTATGGAAATATTACAAAAAGTGGTCACATATTAGGCCACAGGAACAGTTCCCATAACATTACTTAAGTTGAAACCATAGACGTTACATTCTCTGACCATATTGGAACACACACACCACACACACCATAGCCCTGAGTCCAACCATTTGAACATCTTAAAATAGGCTTCTAAGTGAACGCTTGGATTAACAAGAAAGAAACATGATGAAATTATAGAACCTTTGGAAACAAACGACGACAGCTTCACACATCAAAAGCTATGAAAGTCAGAGATGTGATATGAGAGGCTGCCATTGAGAACTGTGAAGGTGGAGCAAGATGACCGTGAGTCAAGAAGTAAAAATTGAGCTACCCTATGATCCAGCAATTGCACTACTGGGTATTTACCCCAAAGATACAGACATAGTGAAGAGAAAGGCCATATACACCCCAGTGTTCATAGCAGCATTGTCCACAATAGCTAAATCGTGGAAGGAGCCGAGATGCCCTTCAACAGATGACTGCATTAAGAAGATGTGGTCCATATATACAATGGAATATTACTCAGCCATCAAAAAGAATGATTTCACATTTGCAGCAACATGGACGGGATTGGAGGAGATAATGCTAAGCGAAATAAGTCAAACAGAGAAAGACAATTATCATATGGTTTCACTCATTTATGGAACATAAGAAGTAGGACGATTGGTAGGAGAAGAAAGGGAAGAAGGAAGGGGGTGTAAACAGAAGGGGGAATGAACCATGAGTGACTATGGGCTCTGGGAAACAAACTGAGGGCTTCAGAGGGGAGGGGGGTGGGGGATTGGGATAGGCCGGTGATGGGTAGTAAGGAGGGCACATATTGCATGGTGCACTGGGTGTTATACACAACTAATGAATCATCGAGCCTTACATCGAAAACCGGGGATGTACTGTATGGTGACTAACATAATATAATAAAAAATTATTATAAAAAATAAAATGAATAAATAAAAATAAAATAAAATAAAAGTAGCATGAAATATTAAAAAAAAAAGAAGAAGAAGAAGTACCGTGGCCTGTAGAAACGAGGAACAACCTTTAGCATACCGCCAAAAACTAAATGGGGACCTTAGTCCTACAAACACAAGGAACGGAATTCTGCAACAATATGAGTGAGGACAAAACACATTCTCGCCTAGAGCCTCCAGAAAGGAATGAAGCCCTACACGTATTTTGATTTTAACTCAGCGAGACCAGTGTCAGACTTCTAACTTACAGAACTGCAAAATAGTACATTTGTGCTGTGTTAAACCAATGTGTTTGTGATGATTTTTACGGCAACAGTAGAAAACGAATACAGATTTGGTACCTGGAAGTGAGGGACTACTGTAACAAACCACCAACTGTGCGGAAGTGCTTTGGAATCGGGCAGTAGACAGAAGCTGGAAGAGTGTTGGGAAGCATGAGAGAAGAAAGTCTAGATTGCATTGAATTGACTTTTAGTAGAAATATGTGCTTTAAGAAATTGTACCCTGCAGTTATATGGAAGGCAGAATCTATAAATGATGAAATTGGACATTTAGCTGAGATTTCCAAGCAAGTGTTGAAGGTGCAAATGGGCTTCTTCTTGCTTATGGTAAGATGGGAGAGGGAAGAGATACACTGAGTAAAGGACTGTTAAGCAAATAGGATACAGGATTTGATGATTTGGGAAGTTCTGCACCTATCCGGATTAGAAAAGACACTAAAATAAAGAGATTCACTGTCAGGGAGGTGTACTCTAGAGAAAAAACTGAGGGTATGGTTAGACAAACTTTAGCTGATACCTCAGAAAAATCAAAAGGTCAGAGTATTCAGCCACACAAAAGGTTCTTTGAAGAGATTGGGATGTGACTCACAGATCCCCTCAAGCAAGCCGAAGAGCTTCTAGGAAGGTTTGAAGACTTTGTCCCTCAGACATCTCAGCAAGATCCAAAAACAGAGATGGAATTATCTGGAAAAGATCTGTGGATGAGCCTCTTATCTAATAGAGTAAATCCCTGTGGCATACATGGGAGACCCACAAAGTTCTTGAGAATTTTATATCAGCAGAAATACTGTTAGCTTGGACCAAAAGAGACAGAGAGAGTATGAAAAGAAAGGAGGATGTGAGATTCTCACTATTCTACAGGCAGGAAACAGGCTGATAAAATCACACAGCTGCAAACATGTATTTCTTTCATGAAAAAGAAAGAATGACTCATCCCGTTCACCATAGAGGATTATTCCAGACCTTGAGACTTAATGGAGTTTCCCCAGCTGGATTTCGAAATTGCTTGGAACCAGTGACTTATTCTTTTTTAACCTCCTTCCATATTCTCCCTTTTCGAACTGGAATATGTTAAGTGTTATCCTAAGCTTGTCCTACCAGTGTATTTTAAGAACAGATAACTTGTTTTCTAGTTTCACAGGTCCACAGATGGAGGGAAATTGTGCCCTAGGATGGATTATACCGAGTCTCACTCATACCTGATTTAGATTATGAGAAATAGAAAACTAATACAAGATGTAAGGAAAATATAAAATACACAAGTAAAAATTACCTTTTTACTTAGCAAGCATTCAAGACTTTCTTGCATGCTTACTTATTCAAAGCATTGAACTTAAATATAAAGTTATTTATTTATAAGTAGTAGTTACTACTATGATTTTAAAGATCAGTATAAATGCAAATCCAAAAATTACTATCTTTAATGAAGTTTCGTTTTCTTTTCAGAATAAAAATGAGGATCTCAATAATCTTTTCCCATAAAAAGATTATGCCATAATCTCACATTTTACTAAAGTTATTCTTATCATCAATTAGCACAAAGTAATGTACATATAAATTTTAGTAATAGTATAGTCTCACAAGACCTTAGGAAGATAAATATTATCCCATTTCATAGAAGGGAAAATAGGTACTACTTGATGGAGAAAAAAAGCTTGCTTAAGGAAACAGGCAAATTAGTGACTGACTTGGAATAGAACATGTTACTGAGTTCGAGCTTTTGCCTCGTACATCAACTACGGCCATATTTTTTTCTCATGACCTTGATTAAAATTGTGACTGGCCCTCAATCTCAGAGAATGTGTGCTAATATCTTTTCCTCTAATTAGGTATTAAAACAATACAATTTTAAAGTTAAATGGTGAAAAATGAACAGCTTTCTCTTTAACATTAAGAACAAGGGAAAGATGCTCACTCTTAACCACTTCTAGTCAACATAGTACTGGAAGTGCTAGTCAGAGCAATCGTGAAGAAAAAGAAATAAAAGGATCCAAAGAGGAAAGGAAGAAGTAACATTATCTCCATCTTCAGATGATACAATCTTTATGCAGAAAACCCTAAAGATTCCACACAAAAACCTGCTGGAACTAAAACTGAACTCAGCAAAGTTTCAGGATACAAAATCTACACACAAAAATCAGTTGCATTTCAACACATGAACAATAAATAGTCTGAAAAGGAAATTAAGAAAACAATCTCATTTATAATAGCATCAAAATGAATGAAATACTTTGAAATGAGCTTCTCCAAGGAGGTGAAAGACTTGTACACTGAAAACTGCAAAATATTGCTGAAAGAAATTGAAGAAAAAGTAAATGGAAAGACATTCCATGCTTGTGGATTGGAAGACTTAATACTACTAAAATGTCCAAATTACACAAAGCAATATGCAGATTCAATGTAATCTCCATCAAAGTCCCAATAATATTTTTTGCAGAAATAGAAAAATACATGCTAAGTTCATATGTAATCTCAAGGGACCCAAATAGCCAAAACAATCTTAAGAAAGAAAAACAAAGCTGGAGGCCTCCAACTTTCTGATTTTAAAACATATTGCAAAGCTGCAGTAATCAAAACAGTATGGTAATGGCATAAAAACAGAGGTAGAGCAGTGGAAGAGAATAGAGAACCCAGAAATAAGCCCTCATGTATATGGTCAAATAACCTTTGATAAAGGTGCCACGGCTATGCAATGGAGAAAGAATAGTCTCTTCAAATTGTGCTGGGAAAACTGGACAGCCACAGGCAAAAGAATGAAGCCAGATGCTTACCTTACATCATATATAAAAATTAACTCAAAATGGATTAAAGACCTCAACATAAGACCTGAAACTATAAAACCCCTGAAGGAAAATACAGGAGGAAAGCTTCATGACATTTGATTTGGCAACGATTTCAAGGACATAAATGAAAAGCACAGGAAAAAAAGCAAAAATAGACAAATAGAACTACATGAAACTTAAAAATTGTGCAGCAAAAGAAACAATCAATAGAGTGAAAAGATAACCCTTGGAACAGGAGAAAATATCTGCAAACCATATATCTGATAAGGGGTTCCTATCTAGAAGATACAGAGGACTTCTACAACTCAACAGCAACAAACCGTCACAATTCAGAAATGGACAGAGGACTTCAGTAGACATTTCTCTGAAGAATATACACAAATGGCCGACAAGCATATAAAAAGATACTTAATATCACTAATTATCAGGGAAATGCAAATCAAAACCACAGTGAGATATTACCTCACACCCATTACAATGGCCACTATCAAAAAACCTGAAATAAATTAAGCATTGGGTTTCACAGTTGGAGAAATTGGAACACTTGGGCACTGTTGGTGAGAGTGTAAAATAATGCAGTTGTTATAGAAAACAGTGTGGAGTTTCCGCAAAAAATGAGAAGTAGAATTACTACCTGACCCAGCAATCCCACTTCAGTATAGATGCAACAGAATTGAAAACAGGGACTCAAAGTGGTATTTGTAGACCCATGTTCACTGCAGCATTATTCACAGTAGCCAAGAGGTACAAGTAACATCAATGTCCATCGACAGATGAATGGATAAAGTAAAATATGGTATATACACACAAAGGAATATTATTCAGCCTTTAAAAAAAAAAAAAGGAAATCCTGCTATATGGTACAACATGGATGAACCTTCAGGATGTTATGCTAAGTGAAATAAGCCAGTCACTGAAAGATAAATTCTGCATGATTCCACTTACATGAGGTATCTAAAATAGTCAGACTCTTAGAAACAGAAAGCAGAATGGTGGTTGCCAGGGGCTGGGGGAAGTGGGCAAAGAGGAGTTGTTGTTCAATGCATATAGAGTTTTCATTTTTCAAAATGAAGACGTTTTAGAGATTTGTTACATAACAATGTGTATATATTTAACACTACTATACACTTAAAAATGGTTAAGACAGTAAGTTTTATGTATGTATTTTTCATCACAATAAAAAATCTTTATACTTACTATATTGAACTATATCCACATAAGGCATAATTACAAATCAATTGCTAATTTGAAAATTCCAGAGAGTTCCAATGTTAATTGAAATAAAATATTTAAATTAAACTGCTAGAGCACTACTTTAATAGTATTGTATTCCTAATTACAAATTCACTATTATTGAAGTACTAATAAATACATTAAAAGATTGTTAAAAAATAGTATTTCCTTCTGAAGAATGATCATCCAAAGAACAATGGTTCATTTTATGATATACAGAGATGCTCTTTCAAGCTAATTAAATCCAATGCATTTTTATAGCAATTAACAACATGTGGTTAATTATTATGCAGGACTTGCTATATAATATTAATTATGATTAACTCATTTTTATAAGAAGAGGAAATATGTTTGTTTAGGAAGTATAGTACCTTTGATGTTTTATTGCAAGTTAGACTTTAATAAACTTTGGAATTGTATATGAAAAACAAAGAGTTTTCCAAATAAGTTTTAAAGTTGAGTCAAAAATATCTTTTAGGGATAATCTTTGTAGATTTGACATCTACATAAATAAAGTCTGTTCTACATTTAAAACATATATTTGAAGCATTGCCTTTATGTAAATCATTATACTTGGCATTGTGAGAAATATAAAAGTGAATCGATTCAATCCCTGGACTCAAGTTTCCTATGTTACCAAGGTAATTTGAAGAATTTCTGATTCCTTAAACTGTGTTCCAAAGAATTATTTAACTTTGCAACTCTCCTTGATTACTTCCTCATGAAGCAATCTAAAGGCTTTCTTCTCCTATCAAGGTGGTTCTCAAATGTGGGTCAAAGTCGAATTACCTGAGGATCTTTTGGAATATACACACGTAAGGACCACATCCCCAGATTTCTAACTCATAGTCTGCAGTGGGTTTGGACATTTGTGTTTTAAAAAATAACCAAGTGGCTGGGGCTAGTGGTGAGGACTAGGTAATGACTGCAAAAGGGCAGAAGGTTTCTTTTTATGGTAATAGAAATAGTCTAAAATTATATTGTGATGATGATTGCAAGCTCTACAAATTTGCTAGAAATTACTGAATTCTGCAATTTAAATGGTGAGTTTTATGGTATGTAAATTATACCTCAATAAAGTAGATAAGAAGAAAAAAACCTGTGGGATACAGTCAAAATATTAGTCAGAGGAGTTTAGAGTCTTTTTAGATGCATCTATTGGTAAGAAAAAGACTGAAAAGAAATGAACAGAGCATGCAACATATTAAATTGGAAAAGAACAAAAACAACAAAAATGGAAGGAAGTAATAAAGATCAAAACAGAAATTTGATGGAAATAAAACCTTTAACCCCCAAATTGCTTCTTTAAAAAGACTAACTTAATGAACAAACCTCTAGCAACTCTAATAAATAAAAAAGAGAAAAAACACAATAGTAACACAAATAATAAAATAGAAGTATAACCGCAGAAACAGGAGATATTAAAAATATTAGAATAGTGTGTGCAACTTTGTAACAATACATTGAGAAACTAGATGAAATGGAAGAATTTCTAGGAAAATATAAATTTGACAAACTATATACAAGAAAAGGTTAAAAAAAAAAAAGGTCAATATCCTTAAAATATTTTTAAGTTAGTCAAAGATATTCCTGCCCCAGAAGTTCCAGGCCCAGATGACAGTGAGTAAATTTTCTCAACTGTTCAAGGTACAGGTAACTTCTACATCTGTTAAACTGTTTTGGAGAATAGAAAGAGACGAAAATCTGTCAAATTCCTTCTATATGTTTAATATAATGTTCATGCCAATATCAGACAAAAATTATACAAAAGAAAAAAATAAAGAAAACATTCTAGCCTAATCCCATTCATGACTACAGGTACTTAGAACCTAAATTAAATATCAGCAAACTAAATATAGCAGTATAGGAAAAAACAGCATATCATGATCAAATAGAACTTAGAAATGGAAGAATGGTTCAACATCAGAAAATACAATACTTTAATTCATAACATTAATATAGTGAAGGTCATTTACTCATTTTGACAGAGGAGGCAATACTAACACTTCACAAAAATTTTAGTAACCTAGGGATAGAAAAACTTAATTTGATAAAGAGTATCTATCAAGAAGTCAATTGCAAACTTTATATGAAATCTTAAAGCACTAGAGAGCTACAATGTCACTGGAATTAGAAACAAGACAAAAATGCTTGTCATCATTAATATTGTTCAACAACATTCTGGAAACCCTAACCAATGTAGTAAGGCACATAAACTTGTTTCACTAACTTTTTCTGTAGATAGATAGATGTGCGCGCGCACACACACACACACACACACACACACACAGAGATAATAAGGAGAAAAATACTAGAAAAGATGAAACAAAATGCCATGTTTATGGATCTAAAAAGGATACAAAAGAATTGATTTAGAAAAACTATTATACAGATTTTAGGAAGGAAGACAGGTATAAGATCAAAATACAAATTACTACTAGCTTTTGTAAACACCTATAGTAACTAACTAGAAGGAATCAAAAAGGACCCATTTGTTTTACTGACGAAACTACCAACTACGGCGGAATAAACTTATCCAAAAATACACAAGAGATGAACAAAACTATAAAACTTTCTATAAAGTATTCTAAAAGACCCAGAAAAAGAGAAAAACATGCTATGATTCAAAATGGGAAGATGAGATGTTGTAAAGACCAATCACCTCAAATTTAAAAGCTCTAACAGGATTCTTTAATGGAAATTGGCAAGGTAATTCCAAGTTTATTTGGATGAATAGATCAGCAATGATTACAGAGCAAATTATAAGAATAAAAATAATGAGAAGGAACTGAATCCTTTAACAAAGCTTACAATAAAGCGATAGTGATTAAAATAGTGTTATATTGGTGGAGAAATAGATCGACTAAATAAAATAATGTTCAGAAACAGATACATATGAAATTTAAATTTAGTGTATGAAAAATATGTCATTTCAAACCATTGTGGAAAGAATGGACTAATCAATAGTTTGAGGTCAACTGGATGCCCATTTAGGAGAAAAAAATTAGAGTTCTCTTCATACCACACATTTTGAAAACTAAATTCCAAAGGAATTTAAAAATAGTGAAATGAAAAAAGGCAAAACTGTAGAAATTCTAGAATAAAATATAGGAAATATTTAATAATACTGGGAAAGATCTTCCTAAGTAAGGTACAAACCTCAGAAGCCACCAAAAAAAAAAAAAAAAGGTGGAGCGATGATTGCATAAAAATATAAACCTTCTATAAAAGACATAACAGAGAAAATATTCCGATTCCTAGTATAAGAACTCCTATAAATAAATAAAAGGAAACCCAATAAGAAAAGGGCAAAAAATATGAACAAGTACTCTGCAAAATCCCCAAATGCTAACACCTAATAAACACATGAGGGGTGCCTCGGTGGCACAGCGGTTAAGCGTCTGCCTTTGGCTCAGGACGTGATCCCCGCGTTATGGGATCGAGCCCCACATCAGGCTCCTCCGCTATGAGCCTGCTTCTTCTTCTCCCACTCCCCCTGCTTGTGTTCCCTCTCTCGCTGGCTGTCTCTATCCTGTCGAATAAATAAATAAAATCTTTAAAAAAAAAAAAAAAGAAAAGATGGTCAGCTTTGCTGGCAATTAGGAAAATGCAAATTAAAAATGAGATCCTATTTTTATCCATCAAATTACAAAAAGCTAAACATGTGGATGAAGTTCAGGTTTGACTAGGATATGAGGAAAGAAAACTCATACTTTGTGAAGTGTCACAGTGAATCGTGAAAACCTATTTGCAGTGACAAATACTTGTCAAATATTATAAATGTCATCACAATGTGCCATAACTATCAAAATTAAAAAATATATATATATTTAAAGATTTATCTATTTACTTGAGAGAAAGAGAGCGAGAGAGCGGGGAGAGGAGCAGAGAGACTCCTAAACAAATTCCATGCTGAGTGCGAGCCAAAAGCAGGGCTTGATCTCATGACCCTGATATCATGACCTGAGCTGAAACCAAGAGTCTCGCTTAACCAACTCCACCACCCAGGCACCCCTCAAAATTAAAAACATTTTTAACTCGCAGTTTTAGATTTACATTATAGAAATACTTGCATAAGTGTGCAAGATTATATGTATAAGGAATATTATTTGTAATAGCTCAAACTATGAGACCTCAATGTCAACAACAGGAAAATGGTTAAACGGATGCTGAAATAGTTATAAAATGGAAACCCCTCGGCCATTTAAAAATCAGAAGTCTGAATTATTAAGTGAAGAAATTATGTAATAATATATAAAGCAGGACTTCATTTTGTGAAAGCAAATAATGTGTATGCCTGAATATTCTCAAAAATGTCTGGAAAGATACCAAAGATTTGACTGTATTTACTTCTTCGGATGGGTGTGGAAAGAGGTAGGGCGATACTGTAAGTGGTTGGAGATTTTTACTTTCTACATTATAAATTATTTATATATTGTATGTGATCTAGAAATAATTTTGTATTCATTGAGTTACTTTGCAATAAAAAATAATGAAAATAAAACATATAGAAAAGAATATAAGAAAAGGGTCAATTGTACAAAAATATATTTCACAGAAATTACAATTTACAGCTAGGTAAAATGGAAATAAACTGGAACCCCCTAAATCCTAAACAAGAAGGAATTTGAACCCCAACTTCATTTTTTATGCATTTGTATGAACTGCAAACCTACTGCAAAATTTAGGGACTTAACTGACACCAGACCCACACCTGTATATTATCTAGAACTCAACAAAAAATAGTGGAGCATTCAAAGACTCGTGCATTCTGTTTTGGATCTGGGCCCACCCACACCAATGAAGAACCCACAGACATCGATGCCTCACCTCTGGAGTTCATCCAGATTAGCACCTACCTTTTCATTCCAGAAAAGCTATTCTTCACTCTGAGCTTAGTTGGAGGAGTAAAAGGAGAAGAACAAGGGGAAGAAGGGAGAAAAGAAGTAGGAGGAAGAGGAGGAGAAAGAAAAGAGGAGGAAGAAAAGAGCTTTGACCTCTAATACAAATACGGTTCCAAAACTGAATAATCACTCCAAACCACACAGGTATAAGTCTAGAGATCTAGCCTAAAACTGCTAGTATATTTGATCTCAAATTGGACTCCAGATCAACATTAAATAAGGTGGCTTTTGCTTTCATTTTGATGCTGGTAGGCTGGGTCCAAGGACCTGGAGGGGTCCTGCTGGACCAGCCAAGAGGGTCCTTGGCTTCACGTAGGATGAAAATCAAATGTGAGCCAGCAAGAGATGAAAGCAGAGTTTAGTGAAGATATAGAGAGAGCAGATAACAGACAGAGTGAGTATCCAGGAGACTCAAAAAGGAAAGGAGGGAGTCTCTCTTACATTCGGGGTCTGGAGTTTTTACTGGGGACAGTGGTCTGGTGCACATTCCTCTCAGGCATCCAGGAACCAGTTAGAACAAAGATGAGAGCCCAGGTGTCATTCCTTGGAGCTGGGGGTCTTGGCGTTGAGATACCTAGCTTCTGGTGGTGTGGAATTCACATATGATGGCTTCCTCCGTCATTCTCACTTGGTTGTTCTTCAGATGTTATCTATCCCAGAGAACCGTTAGCTCCTTGTCTCTTACAAGGAGGCTATTTACAATGCATGTGTAAGATGGGGTAGGGGTGCACGTCCTAGCAAGAATAGAAGCAGGAAAAAGAAGCAAAAAGAGATTTTTATGGAATCCTTCAGTTTCCCTGTCTCAATTTCAGTAGTTTCTTTAAAAGAGGATATACTTTCTCTACAACTAGATAGATCCAAACAAAGGCCAGAATTGACTAGATAGCCATAAAATTTAGTGTAACAACAGGATTACAGTACTAGTCTCTAAAATAATCAGAGATTTGGCATTGCTTTCAGCTCAATGACCTTTTCTTAAAACTGATCAACTTGGCTAGAGAAGATTTATTAATTCGGAGTTTGTAATCTAAGGGTAATTGAAGAAACTTATAGCATGTAATTGTGACTTTATTTCTACTGAATAGTCATATATTGTCTCAAAATCTGATTCCATTGAGCCAAAGGCAGTTCCTCAATGTGAAAGAAATGAGGACTTTAGGTAACATCTGCAAAATCCACATGGTCAGTTTGAGTCTCAATAGCTGTACCTCCTTGAACGAATATGTGATATATTTGTTTTTCCTTTCCCAGACTTAAGCTCCATTTCCTCACTTTCTGGCCACATCAGTAAGAAAATACAATCCTGTGAGCCACCACGGAGATTCTCAAATTATACCTTAGAGGCATTTAATTCCCAAAGACCAAAGCCAAGAAAACTTCAGTTAAAAAAAACAAATCAACTAATTTCCTTGATTTAGCTATTCAACTGCTTTAAAATAAACAAATATTGTGGGGCACCTCAGTGGCTCAGCTGGTTGAGCCTTGGACTCTTGATTTTGGCTCAGGTCATGATCTCAGGTCGCGAGATGGAGCTATGCATAGGGCTCTGCACTCAGCTTGAAGTCTGTTTGTCCCTTTCCCTCCCCCTCTGTCCCTCCCTCCTGCATGTATGCTCTCTCTAAATTAAGTAAATAAAATCTCTTTAAAAAATTTAAGGAACTAAATATTGCTTCAAGTTCTTTCATATATCCCATACCATCGTGACAATGAAAGGCATTGAGATGAAGAAAATTCTCGTCCTCTATCATATGGGAAATTTTAACAAGTTAAAAGCACACATATCCAAAGACTGAAACAAAAGAAAGAATAAACTGATGGACCCTCTTTTCCTTTGTCTTACAGGTATCCTATCTGTGCCAGATAAGCTCATCGTTATCTGGGGAACACGTAGAACTAAGAGGAAGTAAAGGGAGATAGGAGAAAATACAGTAGTTCAAGAGAATGTCTTAAAAAGTAATAGGTTTCATACTTGCCAATGGCTGGTGAGCTCTGTAGGCAATTAAAAAAGAGGATTTCTAAAATATTTGATCTGCGATGGCCCAAAACTTATGCATAAGTAGTCACGCTTCCGAGATGACTACTTTAGAAGCTAATACTCCCTGTGGGTAAGATCGCTTTTAAAATAGCATCGCTATCTTATCTTTGCCTGACCAATCTAATTCTTTAATATCCTTTAAAATAGCTGATGAAGGAAAAAAGTCAGAGCCATAGTAATAATTACAATTCATTTTTTAAAAGTTTTATTTTGAAATACTTATAGATTCCCAGGAAGTTGCAATTGTGGTATAAAGAGTCCCATGTACCCTTCATGGTATCCTCTTCCATAGCTGTAGTATAATACTAACACCAGTAAATTGACATTGGTACGTTACTGTTGATGTCCTGATCACAGGTGGTATGTTACTCAGTTGCTGCCATTTTTGTAACCCACATTCATTTGTGTATGTGTGTGGGGGGTGTGTAGTTTTCTACAATTTAATGTCATGTATAGATCTGTCTAACCACCACTATACCAAATTCAGCAAAATAATTCCCCGGTGCTAACTCTTGGTTTAGTGCTCCCCAACCTCATCCCCTGTGTGTGTGTCATCTGGTTACCACCAACCTCTTTTCAATCTCTATAGTTCTGTTATTTCAGAAACATAATATAAACAGAATCTTACTGCACTTAACCTTTCGAGATTGAGTTTTTGCACTCAACATAATACCCTTGAGATCCATTCAGGCTGTTTTCATGTACCAATAGTTTATTCCTTTCTATTGCTGAGTAATATTCCATTGCATATCATACAGATTGTTCAACCATTTACCCACAAAAAGAGCATTTGGGCCGTTTCCAGTATTTCGCTAGTCAGAATAAAGTTGCGATGACCATCCTCATACAGGTTCGATGTGAACATAAGTTTTCATTTTTCTGAGACACACGTCCAAGAGTGTGATTACTGAATTGTATGTTTAGCTTTGTAAGAAAATGCCAACCTGTTTTCCAGAGTGGCTGTACCATTTCAAATCCCCACCTGCAATATACGATAGATTCAGTTTCTCTACATCCTGACCGGTGGTATGATCACTTCTAAAAAATTTCAGTCATTCTGATAGGTGTGTAGTGATATCTCATTGTGGTTTTAACTTGCATTTATCCTAATGGCTAATGATTTGAGTATCTTTTCATGTCATTATTTGCCACCCCTACATACTCTTCTGTGAAATCCTTTCACATCTTTTGCCCATTTTATAATTGGATTTTTTTTACTGTTGAGTTTTGAGAGTTCAAATACACACACACACACACACACACACACACACACTTACTATATGTAAGGCCTTTATCAGATGTGTGGTTTGCAAATATTTTCTCCCACAAACTCATTTTTATAAGACAAAATCAGAACTGGACCATAAGTGAAAGGACATTTGATTTTGTAGACAGAGGATCACACTGAAAGCTATATGACTTTGATGTTAAATCTCCCCCAAAAAGAGATGGGCACTCCCATATATAGCTGGTGGAAGTATACACTGGTTCAATCTTTCTGAAGAGCAGTTGGGCAAAATGGATCTCAAAGTATATGCTATAGATTCTCTTTTTTAAAATATATGCATGGGGTGCCTGGGTGGCTCAGCTGGTTGAGTATCTGATTCTTGATCTCAGCTCAGGTCTTGATCTCAGGGTTGTGAGCTCAAGCCCTGCACTGGGCTCAGTTCTAGGCATGGAGCCTACTTAAAAAGGGGGGGGGGCACATGGGTGGTTCAGTCAGTTAAGCATCTACCTTTGGCTCAGGTCATGATTTCAGGGTCCTGGAATCAAATCCCACTCAGCAGGGAGTCTGCTTCTCTCTCTCCGTCTGCCCTTCCTCCCCACTCGTGTGCTCTCTCTCTCAAATAAATAAATAAATAAAATATTAAATATATATACATACATAGAAAAAATTTAGAAGTATATATTTAAAATAGTTCTTTCTAGGTAATAATTTAAACATTCTCCTTTTCTATAATTATTTCTTACAATTTTTTTTCAGAAGTTTCTTTAAAAAGTTTTCTTTAAAATGTGAAAACCAGCTACCACTTTTTTTAAAGATTTTATTTATTTATTTTAGAGAAAGAGAGAGAGAGCATGAGGGGAGGGCCAGAGGGAGAAGGGGAGAGGATCTCAAGCAGACTCCCTACCAAGAGTAGAGCCCGACAGGGGGCTTGATCTCAGGACCTTGAGATCATGACCTAAGCTGAAACAAAGAGTTGGTTGCTCACCTGACTGGGCCACCCAGGTACCCCAGGTTTTTTTGTTTTTTTAAAGATTTATTTATTTATTTGAGGGGGAGCTTGAGAGGGAGGGGCAGAGGGAGAGGGGAGAATGGGAGCGAGAATCCCAAGCAGACTCCATGCTGAGCATGGAGCCTGACATGGGACTCAATCTCATGACCCCGAGATCACAACCTGAGCCAAAAACAAGAGACAGATGTTCAATCTACTGTGCCACCCAGGTGCCCTTGCTGTTTTTTTTTTTTTAAGTAAACTCTATACCAAAGGTGGGGCTTGAACTCAGGACCCCAAGATCAAGAGTCACATGCTCTACCGACTGACCAGCCAGACACTCCCTAGCTACCATTTGTGATATGTGCTAGGTGCTTTACAGACATTACCCATTTTAATTTTTGAAATGATCTTATGAGGTAGGTGCTATTATTCTTACTTTACAAATGAAGAAGTTGAAGCCCAGAGATGTTAAAAAAAAAAAAACAAACTTTTAAAATGTCATGGCCAGGGAGGTGGGTGGGGGATGGACTAGACAGGTGATGGGTATTAAGGAGGGCACTTGTTATGATGAGCACTGGGTGTTGTATGTAAGTGATGAATCACTGAATTCTACTCCAGAAACCAATATTGCACTGTATGTTAACTGACTAGAATTTTAATAATTTTTTTTTTTAATGTCATGGCCAGAAAGTGGTACTAAAATATAAACTCCACGAGAGTAAGGATGTTGTCTGTTTGTCCACCGTTGTATCCCTAGGATCTAGAACTCACTAAATATTTTTAAATGATTAATAGGCAAAACCAGGCTTTGTACCTAAATATGTCTTACTCTAAAACCTCTGCCCAAACTCTTGCTCTAAACCAACATTCCAAAGAAGACTTTCTGCAATTTATGACCTTGACAAGTATGTTCCTTCACCTTTAATTTACTTCATTTAAAATAGGAAGAAATGACCCCCCAAAATGAGAAATGTATGCACAACATGAAGACACTCTAGGAAATATGAAGTCACATGATGGGTAACTGTGTTGCCCTAGTCAATAAATAAATTAGCTTGTAGAAAGCTTAACAAACTTTATAACATTAATATTTTATTTAACATGGTGTTTCTAGCCATTGCTAGGAAATTTTGGATATTTGACCCTTATGTTAAGAATTCAATTCTGAATTTATGATACTATTATTTCTATGGAAAAACTCAGCTTATCTCATATAATTTTGACTTCTAGTAGCTTTTCTAGAAGCATAGCACTTTGGAAGAATGAATATTTTTTATATTGCTATTCAAAAATCATAATTTATTCTTTAGTAGCTACATAGCCTTCTAAATCGCATGAAATACTATTTTTGGAAGAAACCTGACATTCAAACTATAATTTTGTGATAGGTGTAGCAATGTCAACCTGAATTAGAATAAAGCTTCAACTTATGACAAACATCTTATTTCCAGTTCCTGATTAAATTTTACTAATACAACCATAATATCATAAGTACTAGGTCTCAGCCAAGTTAGTCACAGTTAATAAATTTATAAAAGGCCAAGTTTTTCATACAGCACTGTTAGATTCCCCCACTTAGTGTTGTTGACAAGGTTAAGGCATGAAGAGAGTATTTGAGATGATCTTACTAGAGACATGCTCTCTATCATCGTTTTGACTTAATGTTGTTTTGGGAGTTCAGGCCAGTGTAAGGAGAGAGCTGAAACAAATCTAAAAGAGAGAAATAGTGGAAGAAACAAAAACATCACTATTCGAAGACAATTGATTATGTATCTAACAAAATGCCCAAGGAATCTGCTACAATTTTTAGACCTCATAGAATAATAAATGGCCAGATAAAACATAAAATATAGAAAAGCCATTAAGATTCTTGAATACCAATAATTACAAACTAGAAAAATCCTAATTTAAAAAAGAGATCCAATTTACAATAGAATAAAATATTGATAAAGAGAAATAGACTTAATAAGAAATGTTTATTAAAATAATAAAACTTATCGGGCAGTGACATCTCGAAAGAATAAAATACAGCAAAGATGTCAATTCCTAATGTTATTTTTAAATCTAGTGTAATCCCAATCAAAATAAAAATGGACGTCTCTTTAAATTTAAAGAATGTTATAATATTCAGTTAGAAAAGTAAAGAGGATAGGAAAATATTCTAAAAATGAGAAAGGAAAGAGCAAATGAAACAGAAATATGAGTCAGTGAAACAGAAGAGAAGCCTCGGAAATAAGCCCGGCTGTAAATAAGGATTAAGAAATGACCAAGTGCAATACAAAACAATAGAGATGATTTTTAAATACACATTTGTGGAAATCATTCATTAGAAATTTGAATTAAATTATTTTAGATCAAATATTTCATAACACCCCCAAATATATTCCAGAAGTCTTAAGTAACTAAATACCTTTAAACTCATAAATAAGTAAATAAACAAGAGTGAGTGAATGTTGATCAAATATTAAGAGATACAATAATTTTCTTTGACTTTGAAGCAATAAAAGAAACTACAAGGGGAGGGATCATGGTTTCATACCCAACTTTAAAAAACATTTATTCAACTTAAAAATAGGAAAACTAGGTAGAAATTAAAGAATCATGTTAAATTTTTAGGTTACTGAAACTTGCATGGCCTGTTGTAACTACTGCACCTTGCACAGTGCCGGGCACATAGTAAACGATCGATAGATATTTGTTGAACAAATATTGCAATAATTAACTAAGTAGATGTTGATTAATTATATAAGACAAGGAAGTGACCCTAGAGTCCAATTAGCCAGCTGCAACTAGGAATGATGAGGGCAAATTAATTTCTTTGGCCCAGATGCATAAGAACCGCGAACAGGAGGCTGCCTAATCAGCTGTGGAATGGACAAGAGATGGGAACAACAGGTGGGCTGTGGAGTGCTATCAGGCCAAATCATGTCACACTATATGCATTAGCTGTTGGAGGGTGATAGCAGCCAACAGGCCACACTGGTCTGGGACAATCAGCAAATGAATGGCTTGACTCAATCAAGAAATCTTGTTCAACTTGGGAGGCCGAGAGACCAGGGTGCTGAATGACAGGACTTACAAACAGCAGACTGAGCTGCTAAACAAAGGGTGTGATTGTGTTTGGAGAGAAGAAAGACAGGACCACATACTTCTTGTCAGTCTTTTTCTAGGATAATTATTCAATGGAGTGCAGCATCCTTAAGCACTCAGACTTGATGGTTGCTGCGTTTTCCATACGAGACAGAGGGATTTTAACATCCATAGATGATTGTTCCCAGTATATAGTAAAGGAAACATTAATTCAAAATCATTCGGGAGTAAGGGAGTCTGTGCAGTAAGGTGTTCTGCATTATTTTTAGTCTACTTTGTGCTGATGGCTCACAGCCTTCACTACATTTTTGCTGAATCAGCAAACGAGTTACACATCATTTGGATAAGGCTAAAAAATGATCAGTGTGGTTTTGCCAAGATCTTGCTTTACTCTTTGTTATTGGAAACTCGTGTTGGAAACATAGAGAATTAGCCTAATGTTTGCTAATATTGTGAATCTATGTGTTTCCATCTTTTAAGCCCTGTTTTCCCAGGGTGATGAAAATAAACACATTGACAGGAATTAGGAGCACAGAACTGTCCATCTTCACGGCATGCCTGGATCCAGGGTTTCTCTGCTGTAATGATACCCCCATAGGCCTATCTAGAACAATGCCCATCTGTCACCTAGACTGGAGAATAGTCAGTCCTTCAAGATGAGTAGAATTTTTTTTTTTTTTTTTTTTTTTTTTTTTGCTATTATCACTTGACCAGCACACAGGTTACTTGATCGAATGGGCCAAATAAGTTGGCAAGCCATTCATTTCCTAGCTCTCCCTATAGCAACTTCCTGAGTACAACAAGGGAAGGAGAGCAGATTTTTAAAAAAAAACTATTTGTGAAATAGCTGGTAACAACAGGACCAGCATTTAGCACATGTAAAGTAGATATTTCTAAATAGTGGCAGGATGAGAGAAACTGTTATGTCAAGTATTTTTAACTTCATGATCAAATTGGAATAAAATCAAAAGTGTTTGTCATCTGAGGCAGTAGAATTCAATTTTCCTTGCATTATGGAGATTTCTCTGAGCAGACCCAGGTTAAACGATTGCTCTGAGGTTGATGACACACTGATTCCTTGTGCCAACAATGACTTCAGCCTGATGGCAACCTTTACAAATTGCTTCCTGTAAATTCTTTGTGAGAATAACAAGCAACTCATTTTGCTTGAGAGTGACTTTTAGCTAAGGGACTCCACCCAGCAGTCTGGATTTAATAAAACAAAATACACTTTGGTATTACAAACATATTTTTTGAGATGTAAGTTCCCTGCATAAGTTTTTGTAAAAGCAAAGCATTTTCATTTTATACTCAGTGAGAGCCAGATGGACCCTAATGCATAGCCGGCCAACTATTACTTAGTTTATCTGATCAGTTGGTGGCGAAGAGTGGCAGGGGAGGGAAGGCCACTGAAGAGCCACATGTGTGTGTGTTCTTAATATTTACAAAAGTCCTTAAAGCCACAACCAGAACAATGGTTGGTCATTCAACCATGCACTCATTCACTTATTCAGCACACAGTACTCACTGAGCAACAGGAATGGTTGTAAGGCTCTGGAGGGTACCAGAGTTGAACAAAACAGACACTACTTTTGCTCTCATGGAACTTCTATTCTAGTGAGCGAAGACAAAAAATAAGCCAAAAATTACCCAAGGAAAAAAGTTTTTAAAGAGAACTCCATGTTTTTAATGGGCAAGGTACAGGAATTATTTATTTACAGAAGAGTAGGTATTAGGAGAATGTATGTCTTTGTGACTGGTAGTAGATAAAACCATATCAGTAAATATTTAAGCTTGGATTGCTCGGACACTGTGTATATAATTTATGACCTTGTTCCTGAACTCAGAGAGCTTACAATTCCAACATGCAAGGTGTTCCCATACATCATGTAGACAAAGAGGAAAGGAAGAACCAGCAAACACTTTGTATGCCATCTGAGTCAGAACTACCTTGCCTCACAGTCACAGTCAGTGTGAAGTAGGTTTCGAGTCCTTGCGCCTCTCAGAACTTAAATAAGAATAGGAATTCTTTGACACTGTGTCTTCTCCTACTTGGTCAAAAACAAAGCAAAACAAAACAAAACCTCCACAATGGCATCATTGGCATGACAGGGAAACTCTGTGTGTGTGTGTGTGTGTGTGTGTGTGTGTGTGTGTGTGTGTGAAAGAATGTCCAATCCACTTTGTTCATTCTACTGAACTCATATGATTAAAGGCTTTTGAAAAAGTTTTTATTTAGGGGCGCCTGGGTGGCTCAGTTGTTAAGCATCTGCCTTCAGCTCAGGTCATGATCCCAGTATTCTGGGATCGAGCCCCGCATTGGGCTCCCTGTTCAGTGGTAGGGAAGCTTCTCCCTCTCCCACTCCTCCTGCTTGTGTTCCCTCTCTCGCTGCCTCTCTCTGTGTCAAATAAGTAAATAATATCTTTTAAAAAAGTTTTTATTTAAACTGCAGTTACTTAACACAGTGTTGTATTAGTTTCAGGTGTACAATATAGTGACTCAACAATTTCATACATCACCTGGTGCTCATCACAATAAAGGGTGGTTTTGTGTTTTTATTTATTTTTGTTTTTGTTTTGTTTTTAACAAACATAAAAAGAAGGACCTTGGCCCTTAGAATGTAAAGACCATAAGAACTCTTTAGAACAACTCCTCTGACATTTCAGCTCTAACTTCTATTCCCTCTAACTCTTTCTTCAACTTTCCTCTTTTCAATGTTCTCTGCCAACTGGAATCATAAATCAAAGTTTATGATCACCTCCAAATATATTGGCCACAGACCTCATGAAATCAAAAATCACTCTATGCTTCTGCTGTCCTTCTGGAGTTCACCAGAACTACAACACTCACCTCCTCGATCTAGTTACTTAAGAAGTAATGCTCTTGGGGCGCCTGGGTGGCACAGCGGTTAAGCGTCTGCCTTCAGCTCAGGGCGTGATCCCGGCGTTCTGGGATTGAGCCCCACATCAGGCTCCTCCGCTATGAGCCTGCTTCTTCCTCTCCCACTCCCCCTGCTTGTGATCCCTCTCTCGCTGGCTGTCTCTACCTCTGTCGAATAAATAAATAAAATCTTTAAAAAAAAAAAAAAAAAAGAAGTAATGCTCTTAAGGACAACCATTCTCATATCCTTGACCACAGTTGCTTATGGTTCAAAACTATGACTCCAAGTCTTTTGTTTCTTTCTAAGAACACTTATTCATCTAACAAACACATGTTTGTGGCTAACATGGGGCTACTCGGGCCTACAAAGATGTTGAAGTTACATGGTTCCTACTTTTATAAAGCTTATGGTTGAGAAGAGGGCAAACTACACAGATAGCTCCGAAACAAGGTGGAAAGGGCCAAGCACCCTAAGAGAGAGGCAAATGAAGCGCCATGTTTGCTTAGAGGAAGCTTCTGGTGAGGGGCCTCAGGATGGCAGCACTGTAGCAAGACTTTAGAGGCAGGTACGATTGTACCAGATCAGGGATGGGCAAGCAGATGTGAGTTTACTTCTTTATTTTATACTTTTTTCTCTTCTTGGTACATTATGCAGTCTTTCTCACTTTTATTTATATTCTTCAGATGAGGTTTTCCTAATAAAAACTCTTTTTTTATTTCATAAACCTCTCTAATTTTCTTCCATTAATATCACTTTGAATCTTTAATAAGTTTACTTTTAATTGGGTATTTAATCAACTTTACAATGAAAGTTAAATAGGAATATCTAAGTAATAAGAGCAACATGAACTTTCTTTCAAAAATCTCTTCGAATTTCCATGTTTTCATAAACCCTGAAGACTTTTCCCATTCTACTGCTACATAAAAATAATTGTGCATTTGTTAGAAATCAGTATTTATCATTCTGAATTACACATTTTTTTCTCATCTGCTATTGCTTTCTGTAGTCCTTAACCCATTGTTTATGTTTCTCATATTTATCATTCCTACCAGCAATATAATGTTTTATTGTAGCAATGTATCACAGTTGACTTGCTGTGTTATTTCCCTATAGATATGTGTTGGATGGGGGAGGCCGTTTCTAGTTTTTAGATGTACTAGTGAGTACCTCCACACACATCCATCCATATGCCTTTTCTTTCCTCTGAATTACCTCCTCGGTCTATGATACATTTTCCAAAGTGAAACAAGGTAATATATAATGTATGGCTAAGGGTGTGGGTGCTGGCAGCCCCGCTGTGCTTAGAATCCTGGCTCTGCCACTTGTCTTCTGTGAGAACTTGAGCAAATTACTTAACCTCTCTGAGACACAGTGTCTTCATTTAAAATATAGGAATAATAGTCATACTCATCTCACATGATTAATGGGAGAATTATATGAGATAAAGATACATGTAAACCTTTAGGACTGTGCTTCACGCATCATAAATGTTCAATAATGGTAGGGTTTTTTTTTTAAGTAATCTCTACATCCAATGTGGACCTTGAATCCATAATCCTGAGATCAAGAGTTGCATGCTCTACTGACCTAGCCAGCCAGGTGCCCCTCAGTGATGGTAGTTATTAATTATATACATTTCTTGGCATACTGTTTGTTGCATTCTAAAATTCAGTAAATGCCAATTTCCTTGTTTTCATCTACCCAAATTACTACAATTTGGACAAAGTATTCAATCATTTCGATTAATCATGGAATTACAAGCTCAGGGTTGTGAATAATTTTAAAGATTTAGTCTCTCATTCATGTCAGATATGTTCGAGATGCTTTCCAGAAAAAGAACATTAGCTTACAGAATCATCAGATGTCTCCAAGTTTTCATCTTTGTGTATTGGTATAAGGATCCTACCTTACATTTATTATGTTTGTATTTTTCCATTGTAATAGATGGAGCCCTTGGTTTCAAGTAAAACACCTCAACCTTTTACAAGAAGGAAAGGTAGGAGTACAGCAGGGTGCTTGCTTCCTTCCTCTGTCTCTGCCATCTGCTTTTGTCTGTGCCTTAGTTTCATTTTTCAACCTGGCTTCCACAACCCATCCCACCCCCCCACCCCCCTGCCACTAGGAGCTCACAGGCTCCCTTTGACAGTGACTGCATGTCTTTATCAACTCCACATTCCCAGGAAAGGAGTCTTATTGGCCTGGCTTGGGTCAGTTGCTCACTCCTAAACCCATCAACTGTGGCCAGGGAATTTGGCCACTGTAACCGGTGGTCCCAGTCAGAGTCATTTATCTGGAGGGGAAGGAAAAGCATTAACCCCAAGGTAGGGGTCTAAACAGAAGGGCTCTGGCCAGACCAAATGACAGATTTCATCAACTCAAGTTATTACAGGGGCTTGATATGTTTCACATCTGTTTACTGTTCTTGTGTGAAACTCTATCCTCTTATGTGAAATGTTCATATCTTTGACCATTTGTCATCAAAACATATTTTCCCTTACATATTTATATCATTGCAGGGTGCCTGGGTGGCTCAGTCATTTAAGTGTTCAACTCTTGATTTTGGCTCAGGTCATGATCTCAGGGTTGTGAGATCAAGCCCTACATCAGGCTCCATGCTGGGCATGGGGTCTGCTTAAGATTCTCTCTCTCTCTCCCTCTGCCCCTCTCCCCTCTCTAAAACAAACAAACAAATTAATGTCATTTCCCTAATGATTTTGGGAATACAACTGTGCAAATATTTAAAAAATTTAGAAAGGCATCAAGATTATTGAAGAAATACTATGTTTAAAGAAGTTCTCAGTGCTATGAAAGGTTCAGAGAGCCGCATTACTATAGAAAATGTAGTTTCTAATGGGGTTGAATATACAAATAAATGAAATAAAAAAGGCTGTACACATGGTCACTCCTCAACCATGGAGACCATGTTCTTAAGAACTCTGAGGCAGAAGACCTATGGTTCAAGAACTTAAATCCATATAACAGAAATCATGTTAGGGGAAATGATACTTGAAATAAGCCTCTGAAAGCCATTAGGATTATGTTCTTTTATACTAAAATAAATATGACTTTATACATTTTACCTTAGTAATCATGACTACGACATGGATATATTTAAACCTTTACCATTTCATACTCACTAGCAAGATACCTTTCAGGACCTTTTTCCCCTGTAGTTTCATTAAGATATTTATAAATCATTTTGTAGGCTTGCTTTAAAATATCCATAGCGAGAAGAATTCTTTCTGGGGTTGGTCCTTCTCTGAATGTTCAAGGTCTTATTTTATGACCTAGTGGTTTCTATCAGACACACTAATATCCTGTCTCTATTCCTTATACATCAAGGGCTTCCTAACACATATCTGTGACTTTGCCTGAGGGCTTCTTCCAGCGGCAGAAGCAGACTTGGTCACGGACAGGCTGGAAGGGTTAGAGATGTAACCCCTCCAGGAGCAAAAGAGAGTTGGTAGAAAAATGCACCAGTTCTCACCTTTTAGTTGGAATGACTCAAGATGGGGGCCATGCAGTGTCTCAGAGGTCTCCAGAAGGATTAGACCCTAGCTGACCATAGCAGTAATGTGTTCACTAACACTTTGTATTGACCTCTTAGAGTGACATCTAAACAAACAGCTTGCCTTAAAATCCTTGCTTCACGTTCTGCTTTTCGGGGGGAACTAAACCCAGGAGGAAGTTTGACTCCCAGCTCCTGGTCTCTGCCTCCTAAAATATCTGGATTCTCAAGAAATGTTGAAGGCTTGGGAAAAAACTTTTGAGAACTAATCCCCCACCAATACCCAGAGTTTTGCAGTCCTGGATCTGCCCATTTTAACTTCATGCCAGGCACATGCATTTCTCCCCCTACTCTCCCCACTGAAACCACAGGAAGTGCTTCCGAAGCCCTGGATTATTACTGCTAGTTTTCCTTGGTCCTGCCCAATCTTTCATTTCAAAAATCTTTACTTTGTCTCTGCTTTAGTTCCTCTCTACTTTCAACCTCCATTTCTCTCTTTCCCAGCTATCCATGGAAGGAGTGATGTGCAATCTACATATTCCAGAACTGAAATTCTACAGTTGTTGATAAAATACACATCTGTATGTATTAAATAAGAATTATGTCTAAGAGAATGCGACGGTTAGGGAGTTTAAAATGATGTATCAAAAAGGAAGTAGAAATATAACCTGAACAATCAGAAAAGGCTTCACAGAGAAGTTTGGGACCCCTGATCTAGTCCTATCACCCATTTTACAGATGGGGAAACTGAGATCTATAAGGTTAAATGACTCACTCAGAGTCTTACAGCTTATAATTGGTGACCAACCACCACTTCTCACCCCTCAATCCCTTCTGTGCTCCATCCATGCTGCCCACTCACCATTTGTCCAGAGGTAGCCTTGCCTCTGCCTTTGTCTTTTGTTGGCCTTGAAGTTTGCCATGAGGACAAAGCCTGGAAAAGGATGAGAACAAATAGCACATTCTCCTAAGCACTCTCCACAGTGCACAATATCAGTTTTCCAGAGCGGGTTTTGATATGGGTTGAAAATATTGTTTTGTCTCAAATCTTGGAAAAAATTCTAGTTGCATGGAATTTTTTTCTCCAGAATTAATCATGAGTAGCATACTCTTTATCCTTGTTCTTTGACGAAGCAGAAAACAAAATAGCCATTGAAGGCGCCCTTTGTTTACCCCCAGGGACTAATGACGTTGTGCATCCCTCCCACCAAGCAGCCCTCGGGTACTGGTCTCTCTGAAGAGTGCTGAGTGCCCAGGGTGCTGACTAAGCCCATCCCCACCCCAACTTTTGCCAAGGAGACAATTCCTCTGTGTGTTCTTGAGCTTGGTCGTATCAAATATTCTCAACAAGTTCTTCCAATTTCTGTTTTTAAAATAAAAATCAAAAGACCAGCACATTCCTTTTATGTTTGTGCAAATGAAGCAGTGGCAAGAAGCTGGTGAAACTCTAGCTACAGCCTTTTGATATGTAACTTGAGTGATTACCTCCTGAAGTCCTGAAGTATAAATTAAACTATTTTTATGATATATTTATATACTATATTTCTTGTATAGTATAAATATATTTACCTTGTCTCAGATTTCAAGATTATATTTTTGGTACTTCTATAGACTGTGGAATCAATATTCTAAGAATGAGTCTTACCTCCAGTAATAGTGACTCACGCATAATTGGGGATCCAATAAAATACAACCTCCTCTTCCCACACCATGCTTTGTTTTAAAGGGGGGCATCATTGGTGCACATAGTGTTCACTAGAGACAGTGCTAATCACCATGAAGTCATTTCAGGGAACCCAGTGTCAGCTGAGGGAGGCACTGACACGAATATCATGCACACTCTATGGCTCTCATTTTCTGCAGTGATTCATGTGTGACTTGGATCTAATCAGGCATGTCTCATAACAGAAAACACTCCTTTTCTGCAAAGATGTTTAGGACCTGGACTGTGTACTGCTGCAAGGCATAGATGTAGGATATCCACATAAGGTGCTCAGCCTGCCTCAGAACGTGCCTTGGACGTAGTATGTATGTCCCCAACTAGAAAATGAACACAACCTCTATTCCTCCCTCCCTAAGATCACCTCTCCCCCACCCCCCATGAGGGTCCCTGCTTCTCCTGCAAGGGAATCACTGTAGGAAAAAATTAGAGCCTCTAGAAAATCAGGAGTACCTCAGGGAAAAGACAGAAGAAATTCTAGGAAGGAGGAAGAGCTTGGGGGAGCTGTTTCCAGGAGCAAATGTCCAGCCAGGGATGAGCTTTGTTTTTGGTAAGCATCCCCTTGAAAACAAACATAACAAATATTTTTTAAAAGAGGGGGGAAAAAAACCCCAACTTCTAGGAAAGCACTGTGGTCATCTGTCATTCTCATCTTAATATGGTTTGGTTCAACCAGATTGCTTTCCTTCTTACAAACCAGCTGCACCAGGAAGATAGAATTTTGTTTGGTGGGGAGAGAAAAGTAGATAATTCCAGAGCATGGTGACCTTCTGGAAGACAGTAGGGGTGTGTGTGTGGGCGGGGGCACAGGACACGCTAGGGGAGGTAATAAAAAGGAAGTTAAAAAACCACCCATCACTAATTCAACATGTGCCCTAAGAAAGACATTAATTCTCCTCCCTATGGTCCTTCTCCTTCATCTCTTCCTCCTCCTTATGCTCTCCTTTCTCCTTCCATTTGAGTTTTGAGCCTGTGGCCCTTGTTCCCAGAAATTTAAACCATTATTATTAATACAAGAATTTAGTAGCATTATTCATTAAATTGGCTTTTCTGGGAGCATGCTATAAACCTAATTGCCATAGTAACTCATAATCATAATATTACTAATGACTAATAACTAATAATTATCATGATAATTCTCCTCTGCCTCCTCCTCATCGTCATCTAAGCTTCTTTGGGGAATTCCGTGTCAAGTTTCAAATTTCTGTACACTGCAGCCCCCAGGCTGGACAATGAAAGAATTCAAGGAGAGTGGGAAAACAGGGTGCCAGGGTGCTGAGTTTGGACATGCAGCTTGGGTCTTGTGGCTCAGGGTCAGGCCAAGAGGGTGAGTAGAGTCCGAGATCTAGTCTGTGCTCTGCTGTCCAGGCTGAACATCTGGGCTGACAGCAGCATCTGCAGAGAAGAAGGGACCTCTTTTCTCATCTGCACAGAGGCTGTGGGCTGGCCATGGCCCCGAGCCTAAAACAGGCCTACTGCGGATCACCAGAGTCAGTAACAGCATGCACAGGAGAGGCTACACCTTTTTTGGAGGAGTTCCAAAACCAACATTTGGGAGTGTCGAGGCCAAGTTGAAGAAAAAGCATTATGGGGAATGGCGGGGAGGAGATGCACAGTCAAGCGCTTAGGTTCAGGACGATGACCCCAGCTGAAGGGCTCCTTTCTCGCTGCTCGCAGGCAGTTTTCATTACATTGCCGTTACCTCTGGTGTCGTCAAGGTACTCTTTGGCTTGTACCATTAATATTTTACCCCAAAATTTTAGAAATTCAGTTTGGTCAAATGCTGAGTCCTACCTGTATTGAAGGAGCCCTTAGAATTTCCTCTTTACCTCCATATATCTCTTTAATTCTCTTATCTTTAATGACTAAAGGAAAATTTGGTCTTTTAACAAGTAATCAGATTTTCCTGATTCTTGATTTGACCTGAGAACAGCTTTCAGCAAAGCTTGTTAGAAAGTGAGCTAAAGTGTGGCTTGTTCGTTCGGAGCCTCTAAAGGACGTTACAGCTGCCACAGTGAGACAAGCCGGCTTTGTTTGTGCTGACCACGGCCGTGCCTCCTCCTCTTCCTTGCTCTCTGTTTAGCACTTCATCTTTATCTAATCTTTAACAAAGCATAGTCTGTGCAGGCAGTCTGTGGTGAGCATAGCGAATCAGCCTCTCCTTCTGGAATGTGGCAGCAGTGAACAGTGCCTAAATATTTATTTCAAATATAATCTATCTGTAGTCCTCCACATCCAAAGATTTTTCCAGTTGAAAATATCTGTGGCCCTATGATTCACAGGGCTTTTGCAATAAGAGGCCATGCGAATGGACACGAGCATCACAGTCACTGCCAAGCCAGCAGAAACCATACAGCTGGCCCTCCCAAGGACAGCAGAGAGAAGGAAGAGGGTCCTGCTTTGAGCAGCATTGCCGCATAAGAGTGTGCATGCTACTGGGAGGTCTGTTGTGGTAGGGATGGCTGTGAATGGAGGTGTGGCAGACAGAATGGACTAGGTTGTCGACTGGAACAAACAATCCCAAGGTCTCAGTGGCTCAACATACCAAAAGTTGATTGTTTGCTCATGCTAAATGTCCAGCACGGGTAGGCAGGGGGATCCAAGCTGAGCAATTCCATCTCAACACATGTTTTTATAATTCCTCAGCAGGGAGAAGAAAATACAGTGACTCATGCACTGGTTCTTAAAGCCTCTGACTGCAAGTGACACATGTCATTTCTGTTTCTATTTCATTGGGTAAATTAAGTCACATGTCCACATCTAATTATAAGAAAGGAAAGGAAGTGCACTCTTAACCACATATCCTGAAGAAGAGAATGGGAATATTTGAAACAACTCTAATGACTATTGTGGGGGTCCAGTTGGAAGGACTCCAGGGCTACGTTTGTTTTCTAGGAGCTCTCAACTAGAGCAGGAAGGACTATTTCCATACTCATATGTCTGGTAGCTGCTCTTACAGCTCAAGTGTCTTATTTCCAGAGGTAGGTCTCATAGGCAATTATCTAGAGAGAAAAGCAGTTAGTCCTAATTCTTCCAAGCAGGTTCACTATATTTTCATCTTTAAAATAAAGAATTCCATAAAATACAGATATCATTATTGAGACATAGCTTAAGGGAGTGACTAATTCACAGAGGCTTCAGAAACGAAACATGCCTCCAGATAGCTAGACACTGATTACGTGAAGAATCTACTCTGAGTATTGTGCTTCCTTTCTACATTTGAGTCACATAGTGGAAGTGGTGGGTTTTTGGCAACCGTCATGTTCAACATGAACCTCTCTCCAAGACAGAGCATATTGGATCAGAGTGGACTTCTGACCAAAGCCGGGCCAGAGTTTCTTCTCTAGGAATTTAGTTTGTACGGAGAGAAACTCTGAGGAAACAGGGGTTTGACTAATTGGTCTCAGTTGTCTGTTGACTAGAGATGTAACTGATATTGCTAGCGCTCACTATCCATCGGCTCCTCTCCATTTCCCAGTTTCCCTTGCAGTTAGAATGAAGCCATGTGAATAAGTTCTGGCCAATGGAAGATGGACAGAAATGACAAGCCACATGTAGGGCTGGCTGCTGAAAATACCCCTCATATCCCTCAACTTTCGTTTCCCCACCACAGTGGCCTTAGAGGCCACATGATTAGACAGCATAGCTAAAAGATGCAGAGGGGCTATCCATTGCATAGAAAATTGCGACATGAGTAAGGAAAACAATTATGGATTAGGATGTATTTTTTCTTCAGCATATCCTAGACTATCCTGAATAACATAGAACCAACAGAGGAGTGGCTTTGTTCTACCAAGAATCTAAGAGGGAGAAAAATGACATACATGTGCAGAGGGGGGCAGAATTGAGAAAAGGAGACCATGGGTCCTAATTCCTGGTTCTAATCCCTTCTTAAGGGTAAATCACATTTCTGTCCTTGGCTTCTGTGACGCCCTTGTATCCTTATTATAGTAAATGCCCTGTTTTTTATTAAGCTTGTTCCAGAGTTTCTATCTTTTGCAAACAAAAGTTATAACCTTATGACCTTTATAACTTTTAATACCTCTCATATCTCAGTGCTCAGCATGAGATTACTCGTTATACCATGAAAACAACTAACAAATTAATAGGTATGATGCTGACTTAGATTTTTAATTCCTTCATGCCAGGATCTGGCCCAGATGTAATTCCATAGTACAGCCAGCGCTTACGACACAATTCCAGAATTACACCAATCTTGTTTACTTATCCAAAATTCAAATAAAGGTGGATAATCTTTTCAGTTTTATTGGTTACAAATGACCAGCTGACAAGTTACTCAACTTCTGCAATTGCAGTAAAATTCTACAGCTATCAAGAAAGGGTTGCTTGTTCAAGAACAGCTAAGGAATTGATTGGCTCTTCAGAACCTGTGCCAACTTCCTTTCTGCAGGCGGGCTAAATAGTGGATACCTTTTATAGAAGGAAAGCCATCATCCTATGAAGAAAAACTCTTTCTCTGCCATGAACAAGCTGAATGCAAGCACAGAAACTGCAGACAAAAGAGCATTTGATGATAGATATTGCTGATGCCTGGTGCCTTCAAAGGCATTCCAGGAAAGGTGAAGGAATAACTGTGACTAACAATAACTCATGCTTCTTCCAGGATGCTACTCATTGGGCCAATGGATCACTTGAGAAATATGTCAGTGAGTCAGTTCATACTCACTTTGGCAGAAAGATTCCAGGTCCCTAACGTCTTTGCATTGAATGGAGTAAACGCCAAATGGATACATTCTCTGGGACAAGTAAAGACAGGAGAACATTGATAGTAAAAAGCAGTTTGCTCCTTTAGTATCCCCACCCACCATATATCTGAGCAAAATGAAATTATCAAGGACAATGAAGAAAATCTTGAGTACACCCTTCAGAAAGATGAAGGACCCAGGGGAAGGAGAAAGGTGGAAACACAAGTAGAAAGTTTAATAATTCACTAAACATTGAAAACAACACGAACTTATAAGTACTGCAATTTATATATGAGGATATATCAAAGGCCAATCAAAATAATAATGGTTACAAACAAAAAGGAGGTTGGACCAGATGGTCTAAGGTCTTTTATTTGAAATTCCATGATGAAAGGACTATGTAGATTTTTGTAGGTCAAAAGCCAAATGTGGCCACTGATTAAATTTATCCTATGATAATGACATTGACATCCATTATTTTTTTTACTGTGTCATGCATTCATAAGAGTTTATTAAAATATACAGTTTAAAGGAGAATGAATCCCAGTACCCATGTACTTACTGTTCAGCCTAGTCTAAGAATAAAATATTAACAATACTTCATAAGCCCCCTGAGCCTACTCCAGCTGCATCTTCCTCCACTTAATCCCCGTCAATGGCCACCCAGAGGTTACTACCAGTTCACACTCTTATGTTAATTGTTCCCAGATTTCTTTATGGTTTTACCACCTATGACTCTATGCCCATACAACATATTGTTTAGTTTTGAAAATTTGGTAGTTGCATAAAGAAAGATCAGAGTTACACTATTAATTGAAAGCTCAGGGATAAATGCAATATTATCCCTTAGTGTCAGCTCCCCTGAGAGTCTGAAAGAGCCCTTTTTGGGGAAGTCAGTGAGCAAGGTTGGAAGCTAGTCCTAGCAGACACAGGGCACAGTCAGGGCATGTGGCAAGGCCTCCAGGTGAGCCTGATACTGATGTCGGGCAGAAATATGTCAGAGGGTATGGGATCCTCTCTATTTCCTACCTTACCTCCAGTTCCCAGATACAGGGTTAAGCAGAAAGTTTGGTGAGATGAAATGAGTATCCCTAGGTGGATGCAAGGCATGGAAACAAGAGTGAGAACTTTATCAACAAATGGTCATAATACAGATTAGAATCTAAGCAAGGCTCATTCAAGCATTCTGTCTTGAGGTTGGAGAAGAGGGTAAAATAACAGTGGAAACTTGGTTATGACAGCCACCAACATGTCTGTCTCTTGAGCCTCACGTTTCTCTCTGGGAATAATTGTCCTCTGTATCTATTGATAGCTGTCCTGGAATCTCCCTTCACTCTTCATGAGAATTCCCTTTGCCTTCCTCCTGAGTTGGATCACCTGTGTCTTGTACCCTGGACTGGAACACATAATTTGTGGGGGCGCAGTGAAAAGTGAAAATGACGAGTCCCTTGTTAAAAAATTATTGAGAATTTGAAGATGGTGACAGCAGAGCATCAAAGAAGTATGGGACCCTTCTATGTGTGGGACCTGTGCAACGGTATGGGTTGATGCCAGCATTGCCAGCCCTGCCTATATGCTATGTTTTCCTCTTCCCTAATTTACTCTCTTATTCTAGGAGAGCACATTCCCTGGTAGTCTTTTTGTATGAATGTATAGGAAATAAGCTTTTGAGACTTGCATGTCTGAAAATGTATTTGCTCTCTCCTCATATTTGAATGCAAGCCACTTTATTACACAACACTGTGTTCTGAATGCTGCTCCCTGGAGTTGTGTAATGCAATAGCCCTGCTTGCTTGATGGTTTGGTTGGGTATAAAATTCTAGACTGGAAACAATTTTCCTTCAAAACTTTAAAGATATTGCTCCTTTGTCTAATTTATAGTGTCACTGTGGAGAGGTCTGAAGTTATTTGGGTTCTTAATTCCCTTTATGTGACCTGTTTATTCCTCTCTAGAAGTTTATATAAATTCCCTGGCCCAGAGTTCTGAAAATTTACGGTGTGCCATTGTGAGGGTGTATTTTCATTCACTGCCCTTGGGACTCTATAGGCCCTTTTGATCTGACAACTCATGTTCTTTGGTTGAGAGAAATTTTCTTAAATTATTTCATTGGTGATTTCCTCTGCTCATTTATGTCGTTCTCTCTTTCTGGAGCTTTTATTATTTGGATGGTAAGCCTTCTAGAACAGAACTCTCTTTCATTTTCTTACTTTTTCCTCTTTGTCTACTCTGCTCTACTCTCTGAGAAAATTCTCACTCTCACATTCTGGCCATTCTGTTTTTTTAATTTCATGATTATGTCTTTAATTTCTAAGAGCTCTTTTTATTCTCTAAATGTTCCTCTCTTGGAGGGCCTGGGTGGATCAGTTGGTTAGGCATCTGCCTTCGGATTGGGTCATGATCCCAGGGTCCTGGATCGAGCCCCACGGAGGACTCTCTGTTTGGCAGAGAGTCTGCTTCTCTCTCTCCCTCTGCCTGCTGCTCCCCCAGCTTGTGCTCTCTCTCTCTCTGTCAAACAAATAAATAAGGTCTTTTAAAAAATATTCCTCTCTTATAACATCTTATTCTTGTTTCATATATGTAGTGTTCTCTTATCTGAGGCTAGAGGAATTCTTGTTTGTTTTGTCTTCTCCTCTCTACATAGTTACTGCTGCTCCATGCTGCTGCTTTTTTTTTTTTTTTTCGGTATTTATTTGGATCTCTTTCTTTTTTGTTGGGGACTGTCCTCAGATATCTGATAATTCTTATTTTTCAGCTCTTAATTAATAATGGGGAAGTAAAAAACTGCTTAAAACACTCAGCAAGTGCACAGGCTTGCTGACTTTGAACTTTATTCTAAGGTGACCTGGCTGGGCTCTTTCAGTATTCAACATTGAAGTCAGTATTTTTACATTTTCTTCTTGTTCTGGTCAGATTCCCAGAAAAGACTATTCCTGTCTCCTCTCTGGTGAAGGAGAGTCTGGCTGAGATACAAGTGAACAAAGAAGTCTGGAGAGTCAGAATGTATGAGCTCATTTTCCTTCCAATAAGAAGCCCTGCTCTCAACTGTGCTTGGCATCCCTCAGTCTCTGACCATCTATTTTACTCTATAGAAACAAAACCTCCAGATTGTCAGCATGGGGGAAGAATAGTTATCTGGTACCGTAAAGAGGAAAAAGGCAGTTAGGAATGCAACTGCCTCTCAAGTAGCTTTTTCTTCCTTATTTGAGGTCTACTTTTTACCCCAGACCGAGGCATACATGATACTGCCAATTCCTGAGCATCCTGAAGATTCTACAGTTTGAAACCAACTTTCTTGGGCCTGTTGTTAAATCCTTACTACTCGTCCATGTACTTTCCAGCTTCCAAAATGTCATTGCTCTTACCATCTCTCCTATTTTCTCTGTACTTGTATGTTTATATCTTTGGTAAAGAATCTCTTCAATGTAGCTATAGGGTGCTCAGGAAGAAATGAAATTAGATGCATGCATTCAATTTACCATTTAAACTCAGAACACCACCTTCTTTCTTTCTTTCTTTTTTTTTGGGGGGGGGGTGGTTGGTTTGTTTTTTTTAAAGTAAGCTCTATGGCCCAACATGGTGCTTGAACTCATGACCCTGAGATCAAGAGTCACATGCTTTACCAACTGAGACAGCCAGGCAGCCCATAACCCCATTTTCTTTGAACAGCCTTTTTAGAACTTGCTGTACCTTGTTTTTACGTGTTCAAATGTATTGATGATGGAGCTGGCACATCAGCACGGCAGTGACAGCTAACCTTCAAATGCAGGCATAGCTTTGGCTAGCGGCTCAATGTGGGAAACATTGATGGGATTACCTGCCCAGCATTTCTCCAGCAGCTCCCCAGCTTGGCCACTCAGGAGCTGACTGACATGTTCCTACATAATCTCACATGCAGGTTAGAGTTGATTGGCTTAGGGAAATCCAACCTAAACTAGACCACTAACTCACTTCTCTGAGATTCTTGGATATCAGCCAGAGAAACCATCCTTTGTGGAAAACTCTAACATGTGAATTCCTTTCCTCCTGCCACCCAAATTTTGTTGCTGGGTCAAGTTTACCTGCACCATTCTTTCTCCAAGATGTATTGTCTCTCAGAGAGTCAAATTGCTTTGCCTTTCACCACTGCAATCCAAAGCTCCTTTCTCCTGCCCACCCACCTTTAGTCCTAAACCTCCAGCATGGACCTGGAGCATGAAGAGAGGGAACTCCAGAAAAGCCCAGACTAGTGCGGGGAAATTGGGAGTTCAGAGCTTTCATCTTCCATGCTGATGATTTAGGAGATAGTATACCTTTTTTTCCCCCAAAGGGAGTGGAGTTTAAAAGCATTTTAGCACTAAAATGCAAATTTCACGAGTTATTAAAAATTTTCCCTCAGGAAATTCCTAGTGCAGTAAAAAAGATAATGACTTTGGATCCAAAGAATTTTGAGGTCTATATTCAAATGCTCTAACTTTGGGCAAGTTATTTGATCTCTTTTCCCTCAGTTTCTTCATATGTGAAATGGGATTAAAAGCACAGGGATCTAAAAAGACACAGTTTAAAAGGTGCCTGGCATGTGGTTAAGGTCTGTAAATGTACAGTCTTCCCCATTTTCCTCATCTGTTAGCAAGAGCACTAAGATCTGCTTCCGTACAGCAAATATTCCCAAGAGTGCTAAAGGAGAACACATCAGCAAAGGCAAAAATGATCTACCTGAGGCCTGGGGGACCTCTGAGAAGGCTATTCCGTACAGATATTTCAAAAGGGAAAAGTAACTGAGGGGCACCTAGCTGGCTCAGTCAGTAGAGCATGCAACTCTTGATCTCAGGGTTGTAAATTCAAGTCCCACATTGGGTACAGAGATTACTTAAAAATAAAATCTTAAAAAAAAAAAAAAAAAGGAACTGAAATCCCCCCTATGTTTGTCAGGCATGGTGGAGGTATGTTTAAGTTGAACTTTTTTTTTTTTTACCTACTTGTTTATTTTAAGCATGAAGCCCCTGATCCAAATGCATATGAAATATAACTCACCTGTGATATCAATATTACTTTGGTAACATTTTTGAGTCACCGATCCCTTTGACACTTTTCCCAGCAAACACATGTGTGTATTTGTACTCACACAACTACACTCTGCAGGTGTACAGACATTTGTGTTACTTGAGTTTTTTTTTACAAGAGACATGCACTAATTTTATAAATAAAGAAGCAATGAAGAAAGATAAACAGTAACATTAAATATTTTGCTTTTTTCAAGAAATGGCAAGTTTCCTTTTTTCTATCAGCAAATTCAAATAATATACCCTGTTTCCCTTTTTGCCCTGCCTACCAGGCAGGAAATCCAGAGTTGATTCTTTTTTTTTTTTTTTTAAGATTTTATTTATTTATTTGACAGAGAGACAGCCAGCGAGACAGGGAACACAAGCAGGGGGAGTGGGAGAGGAAGAAGCAGGCTCCCAGGGAAGGAGCCTGATGTGGGGCTCGATCCCAGAACGCCAGGATCACGCCCTGAGCTGAAGGCAGACGCTTAACGACTGCGCCACCCAGGCACCCCTCCAGAGTCAATTCTGAAGCATAAAGACTGAAAGACCTAGAATACTTGCATTTCCCTTTCCCTTTGATCCTGCTTTTTCTATTTCTAGTTATCCAACTTTTTCCTAAACCTTCCTCAGGCTTGTTTTTCAAGCCAAGGACATCCCATGATAAACTCTGACCAACAGAGGCACTTTGCTTGCACCACAGTCCTCTCTGCACCCCCACACCACCTCCTGCCAAGCAGGTTCACTAGAACCTGAATGATTTCCTTCCTCCCCTGTGAGAAGTATCCTGCCACGTCTAGCTGAGGGGCATCTAGGGCTGGGAGGGGATAGAAAAAGAGCTGAGAACTCCCATATTTGTCAGGTATGGTGGAAGGAGTTTTAACATGGACTTTATTTTAAACTGCAAAGTCCTGATTCCAACGTATTTGAGATAGAACCCAACATATAACACCAATATTAGGTAATTTTTTTTTTTTTTTGCGTCACTGATTTCTTTGATACCTGCTCCATGGTGGGCAGGACCTACAGACCCAGTGGACCTTGAGCGGTGGATGGAACCAGCCTCACCAAGCACTGGAATTACCTCCAAAGACTGCCAGGAAACAACAGGGCTGGGCGGATGTGGCGGCCCAGGGGTATGTTTGAGGTCCAGACTGCTGCCAGAGTCAGGGCTGAGCTGACCTCCTGGGGGTGACAGCAATGAGAGGCATGCTCCACTATGTGGGGAGTGGAGGTCGAGGGGCAGGTGGCTGTCACCCCTCTACACGACCCCTATCCCCAGATCTAAAGGGAGAATGAAGATCAGCTATTAATTCTGCAAGCTATTCAACATACAAAGGCCTAAAACAGACACCTCAGACTACCTGTACTAGTAAATAACAACTTCATCCCTAAGTCTTTTGAGGGGTACAAAGTGGAATATTTAAAAACAAGATAAAAGATAAAAGTCACACTTTGTTCTTAGAATTAACCTACCTTCCCTCATCTTACCCTGCACCCACAGAAATGGGTGTTTTTACCACCCTTCTCACAAATGAAGAAACTGGCTCTGAGGTCAAGGTCACACAGTTAATACGTGACAGAATCAAGGTCTGAACTAGGTCTGACCCCAAACTGGTGTCCTTAGTATTGCATCCCCACCTCCAAGGTGAGGCAGACAGATCTTCATCAGGCTGAGGGAAAAGAAAGCCCTCTCTCACGACAGATGAAGATGCCACTGCCAAGGGACCTGGGAAAACTGCTGCCTTCGCTTGTTTTCTAACCACAAGGATGTCTTTGCTCTGAAATGCTTATGAAACCCCCTTTATGAGATGGCTTGCTGAATTTAAGACTGCAGCCTGTGAAACTTGACTTTTTCCTTTTTTGAGTCTAACTGGACCTACGATATGCCTAACTGGCCCATGTTCAGACCAAGTGACCCAACCAGACATAACTGACACATGGTACAAAGTCCCTTCCAATAAATGCATCCTTCCACACTGGTGTGGCCATATAAGCATCAATTGTCCAGCCTCTCTACAGGTACTCAGGGAGTAGCTCTGCCTTTCCCCATGCCCATCTACTTTCTTCCTCTGCCAGTTATTTTTTTCAAACATGGGTAAGATCCAGTTACTCCTTTGCTTAAAAATCCTCCATGATCTCCCACCCATCTACAAGGATAAAGACAAGGCTCTTCACAAGAGGCTCCTTCTTGTCCTTGCAGCTCTTAAATTTGGAGACAAGGTGAAATCCTAAAGTACAGCCAAGTGTTCTCTAGAGCTGCAAGCGTACTGATTCTTGCCCTCAGATCCTAGGTGAGAACAATCAGAGTATAAAGTGTAAATAGAAAATAAAATCTTTCATTTAGCCCACACCAACCCTACAGAGTTTGCTACTCAGAGAAATGTGGGCTACTCAGAGTGAGGGGCTCAGAGTTTTTCTTTCTTTCTTTCTTTTTCTTTCTTTCAAGATATTATTTATTTACTTATTTGACAGAGAGAGAGAGACAGCCAGTGAGAGAGGGAACACAAGCAGGGGGAGTGCGAGAGAAAGAAGCAGGCTCCCAACGGAGCAGGGAGCCCAATGCGGGGCTCGATCCCAGAGTCCTGGGATCATGCCCTGAGCCGAAGGCAGATGCCCAATGACTGAGCCACCCAGGTGTCCCGAGAGTTTTCTTTCTTTATAACCCACTCTTCTCTCTTTTGAAAAACAAGCCTGAGGAAGGTTTAGGAAAAAGTTAGATAACTAGATAACTAGGATCAAAGAGAAAGGGAAAGGCAAATATTCTAGGTCTTTCGGTCTTTATGCTTCAGAATTGACTCTGGATTTCCTGCCTGGTAGGCAGGGCAAAAAGGGAAACAGGGTATAATATTTGAATTTGCTGATAGGAAAAAAGGAAACTTGCCATTTCTTGAAAAAAGCAAAATATTTAATGTTACTGTTTATCTTTCTTCATTGCTTCTTTATTTATAAAATTAGTGCATGTCTCTTGTAAAAAAAACTCAAGTAACACAGATGTCTATACAACAAAAAGTGGATGCCCCCTTACCTATACCTCTAATCTCCTTCTCCAGAAGTAAACCTTAAACCCTGAGACTAACCATTTATTTCTAGAGGCTTTTTTTGTTTTGTTTTTTTCGTTTTGGGTTTTTGGGGGGGGGTGTGAGTTGTTTTTGTTTTTGTTTTACACAGCTTTCATAGAATATGGATTTTGTTTGCGCACGCGCGTGTGTGTGTATAAATTCATAACTTGCATTTTCACTTCACAGTGTACCAGGGCCATCCTTCTATCTCTATCTCTATCTCTATCTCTATCTCTGTCTATATATCTAACTCTTTCATTTTAATGACCATACTATTCCATTATATGGACGTAGCATAATTTATTTAACTATTCCCTTATTTAAATTTTTTCTGATTGTATAGTCTTATAATGGGGATCCTTATATGTACACTTTTGTACAGATATGAGTATTTCCATAGGAAATATTTCTAGAAGTGGAACTGAGGGATCACATGACTCATACATTTAAAATTTTGATGAACTGTCTTCAAAAAGACTGCACCGATTTACAATCTCACCAACAGGGTTCAAAAGTGCCCATTTCCCCATTCACTTGCCAACACTAGATTTTATCGACCTTTTTCATTTTCTGGCACAAACTGCTAAATGTAATTTCTCCTGGCAAGGTCAGTATATTTTAAGCTAGAAAGGAGACCAATCAGAGAGTCTCATTTCTCTTGTTCTGGGGCGGTGGTTTTCAGGCTGTGCTCTGTGGAGCCGCAGGAATTCTCAGAGGCTGGCAGGGGGGAGTGCAAAAGGACAAAACTTCCACCCTCTTAACCAGGGCAACTGAGGTTTTTATCTGTTTTACATTTTGTGCTTTGGGGTGAGATTTTATTTGAAGATAAGATTCTGTTGCTGTAAACAAGTTTGAAAACCAAAGGCCTGGGTCTTATTTCTTACTAAACCATTAGTAGCTTGAAGAGGAATTGAAAACATATTCCTTCAAGGCAAAGAAGAAGGGATGTTAAACAGTGAATATGCAGATGTAGCCAAAATATTCTTATTTACACATTATATGTGCGTGCGCACATGTGTCTGCTAATGGCCTTGTTTATGCTTGGCCTCACCCTGTGATACCCAAACGCTATCTTGCAACCAATCCTATAACACCATTTCTTTCAAGATTTGGATTAAAATTCCCTTTCTCTAACTACCCACACCCTGCAAAGCACACACACACACACAGCAACAACAAACTACTCCACCGCACAAAGAATTCCGGAGGGGAGTCCAATTTACTATTGAGAGCATACTGGGAAAGTCAGAGAAAGAGAAGTTTGAGTCGTAAGGACACAAACAATTTCAAGATGGCAGGGTGAGCATCTTGTGGCCTTTCGTGGCCTAATACCAGCTCTTCTTGATCTTGTTGGCTCCTCTCTTCACTCTCTCCATTCTTTATTTTCATCTACTACCCCCTGGATTGAACCAAGAACTTCAAAATAGTTTCCTCTTTTAAGCACTGCAATTCAACTCTTTGCAGCTTTTACTCTCCACCTCACATGGCCAACCTCTTCATAGTGTTCATCTTCCCAAAGGGGCTTTCCATTTTGTAGAATCAATCCTCTCTAGGAGGCAGTTCTCTTAGAAAGAAAGAAAGAAAGAAAGAAAGAAAGAAAGAAAGAAAGAAAGAAAGAAAGAAGCAATAGGAATATTGTTTTTCTTCCTCTATATCCCTATTTCTTCCTTACTGAAACACTGTCATTGTATTTCTTTTGTCCTCTTATCATTTTATATATCTGGACATTCCAACCAACTGGTAGGCAGCCCAAGGACAAGAACTCTGCCTTTTTGTAGCTTTTTAAGTGCCCAGTCTCCGGCATACACCTCACAAATACATAATGAATAAAGCAACCCTAACGTACAATTAAAAGAAGAGTAAATGATAAATGAATTTAAGAGGACCCTTAGAGACATTGTAAGATGTGGTAGATATCTCCTTGCAAATGCTGTAAAATCAGCAATTCTTAGAAGTTCAGTTCAAACATTCAGACATATCTTCAACTTATATTTGTCTTTTAGGAGATCCATAATGTAAGGTTATCCTACTCAAAATATTCACTACTTCACATTTCCTTTTTATGCTGGCCTTTACTTTTCTAAAGTTTCTTTCCTACTTTTCCTATGAGCTAGATATTATTTTTGTTTATTCCCTTCCCACCTGGCCAGATTGGAAGGAAGCAGAGATGATTATCAATACAATATCTCCTCTTGCTGGGATCCTAAGAAGAAAAAAATACTATATAAAGTAGCATGCTATGTAAACCAAGGCTTAAAACATCCTTTAGTGAACCATTGTAAAATATCACTTGAAATTCCTGCAGGATCTTCAGCCTGCTATGTTTAATTCCTAAATCTCATGTTATTAAAAGAAGTCTGTTTGCTCTTTTACCTACACTCACATTATACAATTTTTTTTTCATCAAAACTGGCTTAGTTTGGAGTGAGGAAGCAGGAACATATGACAAGTTAGAATTTCTGATATTTGGCCCTTTGCTACAAATTTAAGCCCATGAACAGCTCAAAGCTCAGAAACCAGACCCTTCTGTTGTGGAGATATGCACACACACACACACACAAATATATAATATAATAAATAAATACATAAATTCTGTCATACTGACAAACAGAATAAAACAGTCTATGCTTTCTGTGGAAAATAAAATAAATTTTATTGGATAATATAATTGGATAACCTACAAGAAGTGGATACGTTCCTAGAAACATACAACCTACCAAGACTGAAACAGGAAGAAACAGAAAATCTGAACAAATGAATGAGCAAGGATATTAATACATAATCAAATTTTATTTTCCACAGAAAGCATAGGCTCTGTTTTCTTCTGTTTGTCTGTATGACAGAATTTTTTGCCAAAACATTCAACTGAAAAAAGTTTCTCCCAACTATATGCTGCCTACAAAAGATTCACGTCAGATTTAAGGACACACATATGCTCAAAGTGAAGGAATGGAAAAGATATTCCATATAAGTGGATATCAAAAGAAAGCAGGGGGAACTATATTTATATCAGACAAAAGAGACTTTAAGCCAAAAATGGTAACAAGAGATGAAAAAAAATCATTATGTCACGATAAAGGGGTCACTTCAATCAAGAAGATATAACAGCTGTAAATATATACACACCCAACACTGGAGCACCTAAACATATTAAGCAAGTAATAACAGATCTGAAGGGAGAAACTGACAACATGGTAATAGTAAAGGACTAGCCCACTTTCAGCAATAGGTAAATCATCCAGACAAAAGCAACAAGGAAACACTGGACTTGAATCATGCACTAGACCAAATGGGCCTAACAGACACTTACAGGACATTCCATCCGACAGCAGCAGTACACATTCTTCTCAAGTGCACATGGAACATTCTTCAGGATAAATTATATGTTAGGCCACAAAACAAGTCTTGGCAAATTTCAGAAGACTGAAACTATACCAAGTATCTTTTCCAACCACAATGGTATGAAACTAGAAATAAACAACAAAAAGAGTGCTGGAACATTTACAAACATGTGGAAACTAAACAACCACTCCTGAACAACCAATAGGTCGAAGAAGAAATCAAAAGAAAAATTTTTTTAAAAATCTCCAAACAAATGAAAATGGAAATACAACACCTGAAAACCTATGGATGCTGCAAAAGCATTTCTGAGAAGGAATTTTGTAGTGATAAACGCATCTATTAAGAAAATAAAATGATCTCAAATAAACAACCTAACTTTACACCTCAAGGACCTAGAGAAAGAAGAAACAAACGAAGCCCAAAGTTAGCAGGAAGAAGCAAATATAAAGATCAGAGTAGAAATAAATGAAATAAAGACCAGAAAAACAATAGAAAAGATCAGTGAAACTAAGAGCTATGTTTTTGAAAAGATAAACAAAAGTGACAAACCCTTAGCTAGGCTAAGAAAAAAAAGACATAAGTTTCAAATAAATAAAATTAGAAATGAAAGTGGCGACACTACAACTAATACCAAAGAAATACATAGGCTCCTAAGAGACTACTATGAACAATTATATGACAACAAATTAGATAACCTACAAGAAACAGGTACATTCCTAGAAACATACAACCTACTGAGACTGAAACAGGAAGAAATAGAAAATCTGAAAAAACAAATAATGAGTAGGGATAGAAACACAGAAAAGCCCAGGACCAGATGGCTTCACTGGAGAATTCTACCAAACATTTAAAGAAGAATTAACACCAATCCTTTTCAAACTCTTCCAAAAATAAATGAAGAGGAGGGAACACTTCCAAACTCATTTTACAAGGCCAGCATGACTATGACACCAAAGCCAGATAAGGACACTACAAGAAAAGTGTAGACTAAAATCTCTGATGAATACAGATGCAAAAATTCTCAACAAAATATTAGCAAACTGAATTTAACAACATATTAAAAGAATCACACACCATTGCCAAGTGGGATTTATCCCTGGGATGCAGGAATGGTTCAATATACACAAATCACTAAATGTAATACACCACATTAATAGAATGGAGTATAAAAATCATATGATCATCTCAATGGATGCAGAAAGAGCATCTGACAAAATACAACATCCTCTCGTGGTAAAAACTTTCAACAAATTCGGCACAAAAAGAACACACTCCAACATATTACCCAAAGCCATCTATAGATTCAATGCAATCTATATCAAGATTCAAATGGCATTTTTCATAGAAATCAAAAAAACAATTCTAGAATTTCTGTGGAACCACATAAGACCCCAAATAGCTAAAGCAATACTGAGAAAGAACAAAACTGAAGACATCACACTTCCTGATTTTAAACTATACTACAAAGATACAGTAATTAAAACAACTTGGTACTGGCTTAAAAATAGACACAACACATAGACTGATGGAACAGAATGGAGAGTCCAGAAATAACTCCCTATAATATCTGGTCAACTAATATTTGATGAGGGAGCCAAGAACACTCAATGGGGAAAGGGTACTCTCTTCAACAAATGGTGTTGCAAAAACTAGATAACCACATGAATTTGGACCTTGATTTTACACCACTCATAAAAATTAACTTGAAATGGATTAAAGACTTAACCATAAAACCTGATACCATAAAACCCCTAGAAGAAAACACAGGGAAGAAGCTCCCTGACATTGGCTTTGGCAATGATTTTTTTGGATATGACACCAAAAGATCAAGCAATAAAATCAAAAATTGACAAGTGAGACTACATCAAATGAAAAAGCTTCTGCACAGCAAAAGCAACAACCAACAAAATGAAAAGGAAACTTACTGAATAGATGAAAATATTTGCAAACCATAAATCAGATACGGGGTTAATATCCAAAATATATAAAGAACACGTGCAACTTAGTAACAACAACAAAGACAAACAAACAAGCAATCTGATTAAAAATGGGCACAGGAAAAAAAATGAGCAGAGGACCTGAAAAGACATTTTTCCAAAGAAGACATGCAGATGGCCAACATGTACACAAAAGGATGTTTAACATCAATAATCATCAGGGAAATACAAATCAAACCACAATGAGATATCATCCCATACTTGTTAGAACAGGTATTACCAAGAAATCAAGACATAGTAAGTGTTGGCAAAAATGCAGAGAAAAAGGAATCCTTGTGTACTGTTGGTGGAAATGTAAATCAGTGCACCCACTATGGAAAACAGCATGGAGATACCTCAAAAAATTAAAAATAGAACTACCATACGATTCAGAAATTCCATTTCTGGGTATATACCTAAAGGAAATGAAAACAGGTTATTGAAAAGATATCTGCACTCCTATGTTTATTGCAGCATTACTCACAATAGCCAAGATATGCAAACAACCTAAGTGTCCATCAACAGATGAATGGATAAAGAAGATGCAGTGGGCACGCATACACACACCACACACACACATACACACACCACACACACACCACACCACACACAGATACACACACACACACACCACACCACACACACACACACACATACACACACCACACACACCACACACACACACACACACACCACACACCACACACACACACACACACACACACACCACACACACCACACACACACACACACCACACACACCACACACACCACACACACCACACACACACACACACCACACACACCACACACACACACACACACACACCACACACCACACACACACACACACACCACACACACACACACACGCGCACTGGAGTATTATTCAGCCATGAGAAAGAAGGAAATTCTGCCATCATGGGCCATATAAGGGCATTATGCTAAGTGAGGTAAGTCGGACAGAGAAAGACAAATGCTGTATGATATCACTTCTATGTGGAATCTAAAAAAAGCTGAACTTATAAAAACAGTAGAATGGTGGTTATCAGGGGCTGGAGATGGGGGAACTGGGGAGATGCTGTTTAATGGTACAAGTTTGCAACTAGTAGATAAATAAGTTTTGGGGATCTAATGCACAGCATAGTGATTATAGGCAACTTTACTATATTATAAACTTCACAATTGCTAAGAGAATGGATCTCAATTGTTCTCACCCCAAAAAAAGAAATTATAATTATGTGAAGTGATGGAGGTGTTAACTAATGCTATAGTGATAATCACATTGTAGCATATAATGTATCAATGTAATACATAATATACAATGTTTAAAAAATAAAGTTCCCATAATTCAGCAAGCTTAATTGGTATCATGTAAACAACACAGAGAATGATCATAACCGGATGTTTTACAGCTAAAATATCATGCAGTCACTTCTAAATCTAGCAAAAAAGGTTGACCTGCTTACTTGCTAACATTCAGCTCTTATCTGCCATCATTTCAGCTGTCCAGCCAAGTCAATTACAGTGGAAAAAAAGTTTTATAAACCAAAAACAACACACAAAAGAAAAGGCATGTTCATAAACAAGATGTGTGGGCAAAATGAATTATTTCATTTTAAGCACTTACGTCTCCTGTGGTTCTCACAATAAATGCGACAATAAAAAGATTGCAGATGTAAGCAGGGTAATTTAAGATGTGGCTTAAGAGTTGGCCACACCTGGGTTTGAATTCTGATTCTACCACTAAGCAACTGGGACCTTGGGAAAGTTGCTTAACTCCCTTAGGTCTGTTTGCTCAGCTCTAAATTGTGGGTAACAATACCTTTCTCATATTGCTAGTGTGAGGACAAAATGTAAAAATGTGTGCTTAGTAAGTGGTAGCTGTTTTATTGTAATTATTGTCACAGAACTTTTGCCATGTAGCACTTTGCCATCCTAAATTAATTTTTGTATTCGTATTTCTTTTTTTGAGCTTCAAAAATACTTTTATATGCATCATTTCATTTGAATCTCATAACAACTGTAAGTGAGATAGAAGAGACATAATTAACCTCACTAGAAAACCAAGATCAATGCTTTGCCTCAGTCATCCAGCAACTCATAAAGTTGGGACAAGAATCCACGTGGTATCCTTATCCTCAGGAGCAATCCTCCAGTCTGGTCTCACAGCAACAGGAGGGAGCTTTTAAAAGCACCACTTGATCGTGACACCCCCTGCCTTCTTGTCCCCTTCTCCTCTCCTCCTGCCCCCACCTCTTCCCCCTGCCCTTCAAAGTTTCTAGTTTGGGACTGGTCCAGAAAAAAAAAAAAAAAAAAAAAGTCCTGACTTTAGCTCAACTGGGTGAATCCCCACATAGGACAAGAAAACCTACAGTCCTAAGACCACGGTCCAGAGAAATACCAGAAAGAAGGAAAGAACAGGTGAATAACAACCTAACTAAACTATAAGTGAATAGTCACCAGCTCTCTCTGGCCTCCTTCCCTCTCTTTAACTCTCATTCTGCTCTGAAAAGGTCACAGGTCCCTCCACTTAAAATGCCTCTGCCAGTAAACAGAAAGCAAAATAGCGGGAGGAAATTTTTTGGGCAAAAGCATTTATATTCAATTTCTTGTCAAAAATGTTGTGGGCAGAAAGTATGAGAAGAAAATACAGAAATACACGAGGCATTGCAAGTATGCATCTAATATCCTAATATAAATTTGCAGTAGGTCAGTGATTTCTCAACATTTTCAGAGTTGGAACATTATCCTTTAAGAGGTTCATACTGTTTTAAAAATTAAATTCAATTAAATCAATTTGAATAACTCTGACCCTTCTTCAGCTGATGTTACAAGACCACCACTGCTTTATACTGAGATGAGAAAACTTGTAGGTTTCAAAGTAGCATAACTGTTTGTGCTTAAGGCATTATGAGGCTGGCATTTATCAGGTCACTTTTGTCCACAGAGGAAGCAGTTGGCATCTGTATTATGTGAAACACTGCTATGTTGAGGGGGGAATTTCCCCTCAAAAGCCATTTCTCCCTCTCCTCCTAATTCTGTCACTAATGCCTTCAAATTCATTATTCAAGGTTAATTTTTTCTAGGGAAGCAATATTGTTTAGTATCACCTTGATCAAAACAAAGATATAAACAAGATGCACCACTATTTTATGTCCCACTAAGAAAGAAAAACCAACGCCAAGTATAATAAAATACCATCAATGTAAGAGGCATCCCAATTTCAGAGACAGTGGAATACGAAAAATGTGTGTGTTATACTCTATAAAATGCAGTAATTAAGAGCATGGACCTTAATATCAAATACATCTGGAAGGACATAGCGATTCTGCCATTTGATAGACAGGCTGCCCTGGAGAAGTTACTTACCTGACATTCTCCTTCTCCTCCATTAAAGTAAAATACTAATATACACCTCCTTAGTTATCAAGAATCACCTAAAATGAGGTATGGGGCACCTGGTTGGCTCAGTCGTTAAGCGTCTGCCTTTGGCTCAGGGCGTGATCCCGGCGTTCTGGAATCCAGCCCCGCATCGGGCTCCTCTGCTGGGAGACTGCTCCTTCCTCTCCCACTCCCCCTGCTTGTGTTCCCTCTCTCGCTGGCTGTCTCCCACTCTTGTCAAATAAATAAAAAGTCTTAAAAAGAAAAAAAAGTAAAATGAGGTATAAAAATGTGCTTAGTGCAGAGCCCAGGCCTTAGTTAGGTATCCAAAATGAAAACGACAGTAATTACAATAGGGGAGAATAAATAGCACATTAAGTCCCCAGGGCTCATGATTCCTTACTTTCAATGAGTTTGTGAGATTGGAGATAAAACAGATCTCTACAGACTGAGGTATGTGACAGAGAGGTTTGTTTGTGGGAGAGGAGATAAGACCAGAACTGGGCAACTGCCTGGGGAGGGAAGGCCTGCGGGTGGGGGAGAGCTGGATGTAGAAGAGGAGGGCAGAGGACACCAAAACCAAGCACTATGTCTTCAAACTTTGGGCAGGATTGCTTCTGGTTTCAACTTGATTCTAACATCAAGAATACACTCATATCCCCCCTCTCCAAAAGAAGAATACACTCATACCCTTAAAAACAATATGTTAAGTGAACGAAGACAGTCACAACCGAATGTTACAGGATTCCATTTATATTAAATGTCCACAATAGGCAAATCCATGGAGACAGAGAGTAAATCAGTGGTTGTCAGTGGCTGAGGGGAGGGGAAATGGGAAGTGTCAGCTAAAGAGTACAGGCTTTTTTAGGGTAATAAAATTAGATTGTAATGATGGTCGTGCAGCTCTGTGAATATGCTAAAAACCAATATCATGCCCTTTATTTATTTATTTATTTATTTATTTTTATTTTATTTGAGAGAACGCGCAGGGGTGAGGGGCAGAGGGGGAAGGAGAAGCAGGTTCCCCGCTTAAGCAGGGAGTCCAATGGGGCTGTCCTTGGACCCTGCGATCCTGACCTGAGCAGAAGGCAGATGCTTAACTGACTGAGCCACTCAGGCACCCCCTGAATAGTACACTTTAAATGGATGGATTTTATGGTACATGATTTACACCTCAATAAAGATTAAAAAAAAAAAAAAGAATACATTCCCTTGTCCTGCTATTTTGAAGTCTAGAACTAAATTTTAAAGAATTCACTTTACTTTCTAAAATGATAAAAACAACCGAACACATTTAGAAAAATAAATGTATCAACTTTACCTTAAATTACACGAAAGTTACTAAAATTTCACAAAGTTCACTTAAGGTTTTCACGTTATTTTCATCTACACCATACAAAAATGGCCAATTCAACCACAGTCTTCAATTTTGTGAATATCAGAAGATTCAGTCACAGGGATAATGACTTAGCCTCTATCAGGAGCCTGCAGGCATTATGTAGTGGGGATGCAAATGAGTTTATATCCAGAGGTGATATTCAAAATAGTTTAAAACTGGGTAAGTCAGGCGCTGAGTAAACAGAATGGATGCCAGCTAGAGGTCCCCAAATTCGAAGGAGTTTGAAGGATCCAGGAGGAAGGGCCAGGTAAATTGAAAGGTATGGATTTAGGGAATGAGGGTACTTGGAAGCTCCAGCAGGGGTGTTTTTAGTAAGTATTTTTATATTTTATTTTTATTTTATTTTATTTTATTTTATTTTATTAACTGGTTAGAGCTGTACCAGGGCATAGCTGTCTACCTTATCTCTGGTATGCCATCAGAACGCTCACCCTGCTCTCCAAATGTGGCCTTAAAGTGTAGAGATGATGTCTTTACTCTTGACATTTTACAGAGAAGAAAACCAAGGTTGAGGAAAGGTGAGTGGCTTGCCTGCCATGCATGAATATTAAGAGTCAGAAGGAGAATCCACATCTCCAAAATCTCAATCCAGGTCATATGTGGTAGGGGAAAACGGGCAGAACATCCTCACACCAAAGTAACTTGTCCATTTATATTTTTTAACCATTTCTAAAGCAGAGTTGCAATTCATTTTCTAGCTGTGTGTACAGAAAAAGCATATATATTTGTTATGGGAAAACAAAGGGACAGTGAGTCCAGACTTCTGGGTAATTATTTTTAAATTATGTTAAAGGGAAGCATCATGATATACATGTAGCATCTCCCAACAGAAGTCACACATCATTGCCAAAGCAAACTTGAAGAGAATAAATTAAAGGCATTTAAAATAAAATACACAACTTTCGTCTTCCTAGGTATTAAAAAGAAAAGACCAGAAAAGAAACAAGAAACGATAGACAAAAATGATGTTATTCACCTTAAGTGTGATTTAGAGCATTGCCAATAGAATGCTACAGGATGACTTTTCGGATGCTTAAGGTTTTGTGTATATTGAGGGAGAGATGAGTATATTCGTTCATTTATATTTTAATAATAATTACTTATATTTGAACGGCCTTTTACCATCTTAGAAGTGCTTTCCAAAAAATAAAATAAATAAATATGCTTTCCTAAACATGTAGTAGAAGACTATTGACATAGGAAGTATTTTGCAATATACTGCTAAGAGGAAATGTAGGCTACAAAAACAGTATGCACAGTTAAAATACTATTTTTTGTATAAAAGAAAATGTGTGCTGTATGTGTGTATACATACATATGAAAAAGATTGAAAACATACTGAAATACTATCTGTTCTCCCTGGTTGGTACAATTATGGGTTCTTGTTTGGCATTTTCCTTTGTCTGTTTGTTCTCCAGGTTTCTTGCATTGGACATGTATACTTTTGTAAGAAAAAACTTGAGGCACCTGGGTGGCTCAGTTGCCTAAGTGCCTACCTCACATCATGATCTCAGGGTCCTGGGATAGAGCCCCATATTGGGTTCCCTGCTGAGCAGAGCTCCCCCTGCTTGTGCTCTCTCTCTCTGTGTCAAATAAATAAATAAAATCCTTTTTAAAAAAATGTAGAAGTGCTTCCATGTGTAATTTATATTCATTGAGCCTAGCAGTCATGTGACATATAACACCTCATTTTATATAAAAGGATATTGAGTCTCAGGGGTGCATGGGTGGTGCAGTCAGTTAAGCCTCAGACTCTTTGTTTTGGCTCAGGTCATGATCTCAGGGTCTTGAGAGCAAGCCCCGGTCAGGCTCCATGCTTGGCAGGGATTCTGCTTAAGACTCTCTCTCCCTATCCCTCTGCCCCTCCACCCAGCGTTCTCTCTCTCTCTCTCAAATAAATAAATAAATCTTAAGGGGAGAAAAAAGAGGATATTGAGTCTCAGGAGAACTAAGTGACCTACTAGTAGACAGGTAGCAAGTACCAGAGCTTGGGTTTTTATTTGGCCATTTGACTCTAACTCTTATGTTCTTTCCTCTACATTATAATGCTCAATTTTTTGAGTTGGCTCTTGTGATGACTCACTGTGGCGCATGCCGGGCTATCTTTATGTTATCCTTGCTGTAGAACACCATCCACTCATTTGTACCTGTTAGTCATCCTAACAGAAAGCGGCTGTCCAATTAAAATAGTAGCTGTTCTAGAAGTGGCAGCAATTGAAGCAATTAACTCCCCACAACATATTCCTGCAGCTTTATTCATTTGAGTAGCCATTATTTCAAAGCAGTACACTACACACAGCTCTCAAATCTTAAAAGCCTCCTGGACTCTCTCCTAGACTCTGTCCTCTTTATCTATATCCAATTTCCACTCCTATCAGTTTTTCAAGGTATGTATTTTTCTGTGATCTTTTCCTTAAAGGCTACTTCTTGCTTCTGAACAGGCCCTGTTCTACTGTGAAAAAGCAAAGAGAACTGTGGGAAAGTAAAGCCATGGAGCTGAACGTGACCACGGACTCTGCTGGAAGCTCTGAAAATCTAGCCTATTACCCATAGCCTCACAACGAGCTGCTGCTGATTTTCTGGGCATGGAAAGAGTTCCCAATCAATTGCAAGTTTCTGCCTTAGGATTTCCTGAATACTGTTTTATTCTTGGACTTTTCACACAAATTTTGCAGCATCAGGGAAATGTTCTGAACGAGTGACACTGTTTAGCTCAGGAAGATTTGGAGTGGAAGATCTATAACCCTTTTCGAGATACATAGGGAAGTCATGGATTAAGCCGAAGTATTCTGGATTTTGTGTACCCTGCCAGATGAAACTCTACTTTCATCCTTCAGAGCTGAGCTGTGTTGTTCTGGGCCCAAAGATGATAGTTTCCAGATGTTTGTTCCTTCATTCTGCATTTTTAAAACAATGCATATCTTCAGCTAGAGGAGAAGTTGCTGATATCTAAGTAACGTGACCCACATATGCCTGGGCCTCAAAGGCATCCCTGTCCTGGGCTTATAGACGTCTTGAGTAGGACTTAGCACTTCCGGACTCAACAAGAACAAATTTAACTTCCCAAGACATATTGTAGATTTCATGGAGCGATGCATGAAAGGGTTATAATCAAGTACCACATGGCAAACTTTAATAGAAACTCCTGTTAAACATCTTAGTTCTCCTCCAAAAAGTTCCCCTTGGCAACCTCTTCTCCCTTTAATCTTGTCCTCACATAATCTCTAAGTTTTCCCTGGTTCTAGATTTCACAGCATTGTTCCTTGTCCCTGCTCTCCCCCTCTACTTCCTGCAAAAATAATAAATATTTTCTAATGCAGAACAATTTAGTGACCTCTCTTAATCTTGCATCCTCACATCCATCACTTTGTTCACCAAAGAACTTTCTTTGAAATCTGTTGGGCATTATAAATTCCAAGTCATTTTTCTCTGTCACAAATAATTTTTCTCTTGTCACCACTATGTTGGTCATCACTAATTATTAGGGAAATGCAACTCAAAACTGCAGTATTACCTCGTACTTGTAAGAATAAAAAAGACAAGAAATAACAGATGCTGGCGAGGATCTGGAGAAAAGAGAACCTTTGTGCAGTTAGTGGTAATATAAATTGGTATAGCCATTATGGGAAACAATAAGCAGGTTCCTCAAAACATTAAAAATTTGGGGGGGGAGGATAAGTGAAATAAGTGAAGGGGATTAAGAGGTACAAAGTTCCAGTTATAAAATAAATAATATGGAGATGAAAAGCACAGTACAGGCAAGATAGTCAATAATATTGTAATAATGTTGTATGGTGACAGATGGTCGAACTACACGTATCATGGTGAGCACAGCTAACTGTGTATGGAACTGTTAAGTCACTATGTTGTACACCTGAAATTAATATAACGTGGTATGTCAACAATACTTCAATAATAAAAATTTTTCTTAAAAATTAAAAATGGAACCATCAAATGACCCTGCAATTCTACTTCTGAGTAGATATCCAAAGAAAATGAAATCAGTAACTCAAAGAAATATCTTCACTCCACACCCCTCACCATGTTCACTGCAACATTATTGATAATAGCCAAGATATGGAAAAAACCTAAGTACCCATCAACAGATGAATGGTTTAAAAAATTGTAGTATATATATATATACACAATGGAATACTATTAAGCTATTTTTAAAAAAGAAGAAAATCTTGGGGCACCTGGGTGGCACAGCGGTTAAGCATCTGCCTTCGGCTCAGGGCGTGATCCCGGAGTTCTGGGATCGAGTCCCACATCGGGCTCCTCCGCTGGGAGCCTGCTTCTTCCTCTCCCACTCCCCTGCTGTGTTCCCTCTCTCGCTGGCTGTCTCTATCTCTGTCGAATAAATAAATAAAATCTTAAAAAAAAAAAAAAAAGAAGAAGAAAATCTTGCAATAACATGGATGAACCTTGACGGCATTATGCTAACTGAAATAAGTTAGAAAAAGAAAATACGGTATGATCTCACATATATGTGGAATCCCCCCTGAATTCCTTGTCTCTATGAATGGCTCCATTATCCATTCAGTTGCCTGAGCCAGAAAACTGAATAGCATCCTTGACACTCCCTCTTCCATACCCAACACACAACCCATCAATCATCAGGCCCAGTGGAAACGAATTCTGCATTATCTCTAACCACATCTCGCTACACATCCCTTAACCTGGGAAGCCCCATGTCTCAAAACACTCTAAGAGCCTTCTCCTCCGGTTCCCCACTCTGCTCCTCTTCATTCCATTCTCCACCCTACAGCCAGAGTGGCTCTTAAAAACAGAAATCTGATTGTTTTACCCTGCTGTTTCCTATGGCTCTTAAGTTAAAGTCTGTACTCCTTAAGACAGCTTACAAGGTTTCTCTAATTTGCACTCTACACCCCAGAGTTAATACTTTTTTTTTTCCAATTCTTCAAGACAGCCATGGTCTCTCTCACTCACAGGCTTTTACACATTCAAGTCTCATTTCCTGGACACTCCTACTTCCTTACCTTTGCTTTGCTGACATTCAGAAGCTTTTCTTGACTCCCTCCCCCCCACACTTAGTTACCATAATGCACACTAATTACTTACAGCCCATCTTTCCACTAGACTACACAGTCCATGAGGCAGGTATACGCCTATTTTTACAATTCTCTTCCAGCACCTAGCACAGTGCTTTGCATATAGGAGAAGTTCCACATATATTTGTAGTATAATGAATAAAAAAATAAATATGCCACCACTTTGCACTAGCAGCAATATCAGTATCTTAAGCCTACTTTATCTGCATGCAGTGTAAGCTAATTACTCAGTCCAGAAAAAGTATTCTAATTCTGTTTTCTTTTTATAAACCTATCTTTAAGCAGCGGAACACTTTTTTTCAAATAAAATATGTGTCAGAGCCCAATTTATACAAAATGGACAAAAACAGAGCTGCTCATATTGAAACTGGGGTGGGAAGCTCCATCTACTTAGCTCCCTTGATCCTGAGGGATCTCCAAGGAACCCATTAGGACACTCAGAACTTAGTTTGAGAACGGCTGATCCAACCAATCCCACTGCAAATAGGTGGAAACATTCATATCACCTGAGGCTTTGTTTTTAAAATCTTCTGAGAAGTAGCCATTAATAGGAGGGATTGCTTATCTAAACAAATAAGGAACCTAAAAAGAGACCCTCAAGTAACTGTATTTCACCTTTCCTGGTATTGCTTTTCTAACCTGCAATGAAAGAGTAAAATACTCTTTCAAAGACTTAGAGGCTCAAAGTACTTCAGGGCACAGACTGAACACATTTTACCACGAACCTTGACATCTGGGGGGAGGTTCAGAGTGAGTTAAAGCCTAAGAGGATTTACCCTGATGCCATCTCTGCTTTGGTTGGAGCCTGAAGTCAATGACACGTATGAAGTTCTAATCCTCATGCAGTTGTCCTTTTCCTTATGTTGCTGATACTCAGCACTGAAGTCTAGGATTCTTTTCATTAGAATTTTTTCTTCTCATGAATAGTGTTTTCTGCCAAAGGGAACAAACTTGCTCCAGACAGAACAGCGTTTAGAAAAGCGCAGGAAAGACATTGGTCAATAGGAAATTGCACAATGAAATGTCTTGTGGGCAGATGGGCTACAGTTTGAAGGGGTTCAGACGAAGTCTAGTTGAGGCCCATACAATCCATTGGGTAAGGCCGTGGCACACACTAATATCACAGGGCCATGAACACTTAACCTACCAGTGAAAGCCTTGGCCTTAAAACCAGCAAGAGAGAATTTCCTCTAGATATCTTGGGGGGAAAATGGGACCACTTATAAATACTGCTTCTTTTGACTGTAGGCAAAACTCAAAGTACGAATAAAATTCTGAATATTTTAATGAGTACATGATTGAGAAGCATATGATTGCAAAGCATGGAAAAACCTCTATTAGACAAAAGCATGATAAAAAATTTATTACTTTCTTTCACTGACTATAACATTAAGAGGGAATCAAGAAACATAATCTATGTAATAGTGGTTAAGTTTGGGAGCTCATGTCATTCGAAAGAGGCTACATAGAACTTTGCTTATGTTTAGCATATTGTTGGCAATAAACAACATAATTGTACTATAAGAATTTATTCTTTGCTGAGGCAGATGAGGCAAATAGATCATTTTCTTAATAGCACAGTCGAAGCGTAGTACTTAAGAGATGTTCAATTCAGTTCCTAGCTCAAGAGCTTACAATCCAGCTTTAGTTTCAGAAACAGGCAGGTAAATGAAGCATTGTAGAGAGTACGGTGGGCATTGCAATAGCAGTAAGGACAGCACAGGAGAGGAACACCTAACCTGGGAAGGGTCTCAGGGGAGGCTTCTACAGGAGGTGATACTGGTGCTGAGTCTTGAAGGATAAGTAAGATAGAAGGGAGGGGAAAGGAGAAAGGACAGTGAAGATGGAATGGGGGAGGAGTTCTAGACAAAGAAACCAGCATGCATGCAAAAAAAGAAAGTGTCTCGTGGTTAGATCAGAGTGTTTGTGGGGGATGGCAAGAGATTGGCTAGAAAAATAGGCAGGGCTGGACGCCTGGGTGGCTCAGCCAGTTAAGAGGCTGCATTTGGCTCAGGTCATGATCCCAGGGTCCTGGGACCGAGTCCCCCATCGGGCTCCTTGCTCAGCAGGGAGCCTGCTTCCCCCTCTGCCTGCCGCTCTCCCTGCTTGTGTTCTCTCTCTCTCTGAGAAATAAATTTTAAAAATCTTAAAAAAAAAAAAAAGAGAGGGAGAGAAAGAAAGAAAGAAAAGGAAAGAGAAGAGAAGAGAAGAGAAAAGAAAAGAAAAGAAAAAAGAAAAGTAGGCAGGGCCAAGGCCATGAAGGACAAGAAAGTAGCAAGCTAAGGAGTATAAACATCAGTCTTTAAGGTTACAGGAAGCCATTAAGGTAAATAAGCAGAGAAATAATATGATCAGATAAGCAATTTGGAAAATAATTTATCAGTAGTGGCATGAGGTCAACGCATAATTTTTTTAAAGTTCATGAGTCCCATATTAATATAGAATGGACACTGTTTAAAGATTTTAACTCATTAAATAATAAGGGAACCAGTAATTTAGTTAAGCTGGTTCCAAGAGAGTTGAAGAATGGGGGGGTTTATAGAGGCCATCAGGAGAGAAATCAAAATTAGCTTTTTACTCTTTTAAGTCAAAGACAGATCTAGTTAGTGTTAGAGCAATAAAATCTTGGGATTACTTCTTCTATGGAACAGAACTGTTGGCATCTCTATAAGGCAAAAATCTGCAAGTTAACATGTAACTGCAGAGCATGAGCCCTTAATTTATAAATTCCAATAACAATAAAAAACTTCAATGGTGGTACATTCCCAAATGAAATAATTACCGAGTAGACCTATTTTTTTACTTATTAAAAAAAAAAAAAGTTTTTTTTTTTAAAGTAGCCTCCATGCCCAGAACAGAGCCTGAACTCAGGACCCCTGAGATCAAACAAACTCAGGACCCCTGAGATCAAACTGCGGGAGGGGGGGGGTTGCTGGGATAGGCCGGTGACGGGTAATAAGGAGGGCACATATTGCATGGTGCACTGGGTGTTACATGCAAATAATGAATCATGGAACACTACATCAAAAACTAAGGATATACTGTATGGTGACTAACATAAAATAATAAAAAATTATTATTTAAAAAAACAAAAACAAAAACAAAAAACCTGAGCCCAGAGTCAGATGCTTAACCCACTGAGCCACCCAGGCGCCCCCTACTGGATAGACCAGTTTAAACAACACTTCACCATCACATTGAAAGGACCTACTGCACTGTCTTGAGTCTAGTCTAGAGAGTGATAATATGAAGGGATAATCAGCCTATAAAGAAGATTTCCAGCATGGGGGTCTTGTCACAGAAGACCAGACTGGAGATACAGACAGGAGAGCTGTTTGGGTACAGGTAGTGGAGTACACATGCACATTTCACTTATGTAAACCCAACTATATACCTTTGGGAAAATAAAAAGGATAAAGGAAATCAATTATTAAAATGACAGAAGGACTTTTCCCACCATTCCTGTCATACAGCATATGTCCCAAAACCAACATGATAAGAGAGGCAGAACTCTTAGCAGGTTTCAGGTTCCCTGGCCTGAAAATATCCCTATACTGAATGTTGGTCTTTCATATACTGTAACTATTTTTTAAAGTAATCTCTACACCCAACATGGGGCTCAAACTCATGACCCTGAAATCAAGTGTCAGATGCTCTATGAACTGAGCCAGCCAGGGACCCCTATACCTTTTTTTTTCTTTTTTTTAACATTTATTGAGTTCTTAGCTGAAACACAATAATCTCTTCCAAAGCTCGAGGAAAAACTGTCTGTTCTTATGGGAGATGGTACTATTTGTGCTCATGGACTACATAAAGGATTTCAAAGGGTAAATTATATTATACCTTCACTTGACTTTAGAATCTTCCTCTCCAACCCCTCCCCCAAACTCCCTGTTTCGAAATGACCCCACTATAGGTAAAGCCAAGTATTTCAACTATGTCACCCAAGGAAACTGGAAAAGGTGAAGGGATAGAGATTCTAGGACATAACCCCAGAGAACACTGACATCTAAGCAGAGCCCAGGGGACTGAAGTTCTTGAAGGAATTTGAGGAGAGCTGGCCAGCAAGATAAGATGAAGGAAAATTAGAAGAGGATGAAAGTTAAAGAAGGAGTTTAAAGAAAGGAATGGTCTATAACTTCAAATAACCATTGGGTAAGACAAAGGCAAAAAGAAAAAAAAGTCCATTTGATTTGACGATAAGAAACCATTGGCCTAAGCACAAAACACTACAGAGATGTGGTAGGGGCAGAAGTCAGATTGCAGACAGGCAAAGGGTGAATAGAAGATAAGGAAGAAGAAACAGCAAGTATAGCTCCTCTGTTTTTTCCAAGAACAGTGGACCATAAGGGAAGGAGACGATTTGAAGAGGGCCACTGCATGCAGCTGCTCAGGCTGCGTAACGGTCAATCCTAGGAGACCTTACTCACCATGTTGATTCTGTGAATGGTGCCAGGGACATGCAGTTCACAACAGGATATGGTGGCCTGATTTTGGGAGGGACACTGGGTTGAGGATGAATTGTTTATTCATTTGTTTAGTGTTAAAATTTTTTAACTTGTTTTATTGGGAGGAAAGAGTATTCAGAGAGGGGAAGTTGGAGACAGGTAGGGGTGTGTGTGTGTGTGTGTGTGTGTGCGTGTGAAAGGGAGAGAGAGAAGGAAGGAGGGAGGGTGATTGAAAACATGAGGTTTCTGATTAGGCAGGAGGGGGTTTAATCAGAACACATTGCAGTATTTAATCACAGTGAATCACACACTACTTACAGTGAAAGGGAAGGAAAGGGTAGGAAAAGATAATTTGATGGTGATAAAAGTTGGGGGTTTATCAGGAAGTTGGAGTGTATGTGTGTATGTGTGAGGTAGGAAAAAAATTCACTTATTGTAAATGGGGGAAGGGAATAACTTTTAGCCAAAAGATGAGGAAAAGAGTTTGAAGTTTAGAATAGTTACTGAAGATAATGAGAGAGGGGGGATTACTCAGGACCCCCAAAAATAAAGTGATTTTGAGGGTCTGGCTGATAGAGACCAGGACTTTGTAGTGGAAATAAACCGTGACAGAGCTTGAAAACAAATCCTGATCTATTAACAAGGAGTAAATGATGGAAAGATTCCATTTAAGCCTTTGGGGTATGTGTGTGTGTGTGTGTGTGTGTGTGTGTGTGTGTGTGTGTGGCGGGTAGTAGGGGAGGGAGGAAAGTAGGAGAAATGAGTGGCGTTTGTAATCTACTGAGAGGCAAAATAGTATAGAAAAAAAATTACAGTCATTCATTATATCCATAAGCAGACTATTTAACAGTCAACCATAAAAGTAAAAGAGGCAATGTTACCTAGACATCAAGTACCCAGAGCTACCCCTAGGGCGTGTGGGGCCACAAGCAAATACATTTTTTTTTGGCCAGGTCCCTCTCTATATAAAAAAACTTGATTTTAAAATTGCATTACAAAATTTATGGGCCAATCTGAGGAATAATGGTTTATAGATGAAGATTTAAAATAACTGACAGAAAAGATATAAAGTATTTGTGTATTGTCCAATCAGTGCACAAGAAAATTCCTCGTAGAGTCTGGACACCAACTCTTTATGTTCTTTCTCCTCAAATGAGTTGTTCCTGGTTAATTTAACAGGAAAAGGGTAGCAACACTGTTACTACTCACAATGCCATGATTCTTTGGAACCTGCTAGTATTTAAATTATATGGATTTCTTACCTCTGTGTTCCCTAGTACCATTTACTGTATTTAATACTGGTTACATAATTAATTACTCATGAGGCTGCATCATCTATCATGTCATTTGTGAATACAGGCTGCTAGCCACTCTCTAAAAAGTTGTTTCTGTGCTTTCTTGATGATGACCACAAATGTGAGTCCAGAGTATGCAGAAAAATATGAACAGTAATTTGTTTCTATAATTTGTTTACTGATAGGAATTTTAGAGTGAGAGCATAGAACATCTTCTGATCTTTTTTTTTTTTAAGATTTTATTTATTTATTTGACAGAGACAGCCAGCGAGAGAGGGAACACAAGCAGGGGGAGTGGGAGAGGAAGAAGCAGGCTCCTAGCCTCCTAGCGGAGGAAACTGATGTGGGGCTCGATCCTAGAACGCTGGGACACGCCCTGAGCTGAAGGCAGACGCTTAACGACTGCGCCACCCAGGTGCCCCAGAACATCTTCTGATCTTATCTTCTCTTAAACTCATTAGGCTTTAATGACCACACGTGGGTCAGAGTCTGTGGTAGAAGTGGGGTGACAATGATGAGGGGAGGAGGGTGTGCCACAGGGTATTAGGCCACCCATTGCCACCCCGCTGCCCTTGGGTTCTGTATACTGGGTGGGAACACACATGAGTGAGAACCAGCGCAGAGCTGATACACACAGCTCAAGCCCAAATCAGTGGTGGACCATGAGTACGCCAAAGTCCCAACCTTGTCCTTGGGCTGACACAAGTGCGAGTCTCCCAAAACCAGCATGTCCGCACCATTCTGGTGGTCCCACCATCCATGAAATGGTTTATCTCTTCATTTAGTCTCCTTTAATGTTTCTTTAATAAAACTTTACACTTTTTTCCATAAAGGTTTTGTACTTATTTTGCTAGATTTATTTCAGGTACTTGATATTGTTTAAGTGGTGTATTTTCAAATTATGTTGTTGCTAGTGGGTAAAAATGTAGCTAATTTTCGTCCATTGATTTTTGTAAGCAACTTGGCTAAAATTTCTCATTAATAGTCATCATTTTATATTTGAGGGATTTTGTATGTGAATGATCATATATCATTTGTGAATATGAGAGTTTTGTTCTTTTTAAGCGACACATACTTTCATTGCTTTTATTTCTGTTGTGTGTGTTTTTTTTAAGATTTTGTTTATTTATTTGGCAGAGAGAGAAAGAGCACAAGCAGGGGGAGCTGCAGGCAGAGGGAGAGAGAGAGGCAGGCTCAATCCCAGGACCCTGGGATCATGACCTGAGCTGAAGGCAGACGCTTAACCGACTGAGCCACCCAGGTACCCCTATTTATATTTTATTTTTAAGTTTTTGGTGGAGAATGTGGACAATGATATTTTCATTTCTTTTATTCTTGCTTTTTTGAGCTAGCTGGGTTCTCCAGTATAATGTTAAATAGAAGTAGTAATAGTAGTATTGTCTCTTTCTAATCTTTAGGGGATATTTTCAATATTTCCCCATTAAGTATCATGTTTGCTGTATATTGTGGTAGATATCTTCTATCAGATTAAGAATTTCCTTCTACTCTTAGTTTAAGAATTGTTAATACCCAATAAATGGAAAAAACCTAAGTATCCACCAATGGATGAATGGATAAAGAAAATGTGGTGTATATATATGCAATGGGATATTATTCGGCCCTAAAAAAGAATGAAATCTTGCCATTTGCAACAACATGGCAAGTTGCAACAACATGGCAACATCAAGTACCTGAAATAAATCTAGCAAAATAAGTAGAAAACCTTTATGGACCTTGAAAGCATTATGCTAAGTGAAATAAGTCACACAGAGAAAGATAAATTCCTTATGAATTTATGATCTCACTTATACATGAAATCTGAAAATAAAAACAAAAACCAAGTTCATAGATCTGGAGAACAGATTGGTGGTTGCCAGAAGCAGGGAGTGGAGAGTTGGCAAAGTGGGTGAAGAGAATCAAAAGGTACAAACTCCTAGTTATAAACAATTAAGTCATGGGTGTGATATGCAACATGGTAACTATAGTTAATAATACTGTATTGCATATTTGAAAGTTGCTAAGATAGTTAAGCAAAAGTTCTCCTCATAAGAAAAAATAAATTCTGTAACTATGTATTGTGGTGGATATTAAACAGATTTACTGTGGTGATCATTTTGCAATATATACAAATATCAAATCATTATATTATAAATACCTGAAATTAATATAATGTACGTCAATTATACCTCAATTTTTAAAAAGAACTGTTATCAAGACGATATGCTGAATTTTAAAATTTTTTGCACCCGTTGAGACGGTCATATGATTTTCTACCTTTAATATATTAATTTATTTCATTAATTGGTTATCTAATGTTAATCTGACTTTGCATTCCTGGAGTAAATCCACCCTGGTCATGATTTATTAATTTTCCATGTACTTGAGAGTTTGATTTACTAATATTTTGTCTAAATTTTTTGTACCAATATTCATAAGTGAAATTAGCCTTAAGTATCAAAGTTATGAGCTAGGGAGCATTTCCACTTTTTTGTCTTTGGAATAGTTTGTGAAGGATTGGAATTATTTGTCTCCTGAATGTTTGTTAGAACTCAACAGTAGACCTATCTGGTCTTGAGGAACTATTGCAGGTTGTAGGAGACCCTTAATTAGATCTTGGATAAGAAAAAGAACATTAATGGGAAAACTTGAGAAATTCAAATATAGTATAAAGATTAGTAATAGCATATCAAGGTTTACATCTTAGTTTTGATTAATTGTATTATGATTATGTGAAATATTAACAATAGGGTAAGCTGGGTAAAAGGTATATAGGAATTCTTGGTACTATTTTTGGAAATTTTCACTAAGTCTAAATTTATTTAAAATAAAAAATTAATTAAAAATAGAAATACTATATGGGGGCGCATGGGTGGCTCAGTTGTTAAGCGTCTGCCTTCAGCTCAGGTCATGATCCCAGCGTTCTGGGATGGAGCCCGGCATTGGGCTCCCTGCGCAGCGGGAAGCCTGCTTCTCCCTCTCCCACTCCCCCTGCTTGTGTTCCCTCTCTCGCTGCCTCTCTCTCTCTGTCAAATAAATAAATAAAATATTTTTTAAAAAAAGAAAAGAAATACTATATGATCCAGTAATTCCACTGCTGGTATTATCCAAACAAAATGGAAGCACTAATTCAAAAAGATATTATGCACCAATATGTTTACTGCAGCATTATTTATAATACCCAACGTATGGAAGAAACCCAAATGTCCATTGATAAATGGATAAAGATGTGATGTGATATATATATATACCACAGAATATAACGGAATATCACACAGCTATAAAAAAGATGAGATGGTGCCATTTGTGACAACATGGATGGACCTAGAGGGGGTATTATGCTAAGTGAAATAAGTCAGACTGAGATAGACATATACCATATGATTTCACTTATATGTGGATGGAATCTAAAAAAACAAACAAACAGAAAGTAGAAATAGATCCATAAATACAGAGAACTGATGGTTGCCATAGGGGAGAGGGGTGAGGGATGAGCAAAATGGAAGAAGGGGATTGGGAGATACAGGCCTCCAGTCATGGACTGAGTAAGTCACAAGGGTAAAAGGCACAGCACAGAAAACATAGTCAATGGTATTGTAATAGTGTTGTATGGTGACAGATGGTAGCTACGCTTGGTGAGCACAGCACAACCTACAGACTTCTTGAATCACTGTATTACACCTGAAACTAATGTAACATTGTGTCAGCTATACTTCAATAAAAATAAATAAAAAATAAATAAAAAGCTTCTTTAAAGTTGGGGAGGAGGAGTTTGAATGAAAAGGAAAAGTAAATGCTGATAACCAATGAAGCTTTCCTTTCTTTTTTTGCACGATTGAAAATTATTACAAAAAAAAATTTAAAAAGGAACACTGCAACAAAACAATTGATCTGGTCTTGATTTTTACTTTGTGGGACAATTTTATATAATGGATATTTTCTTTAAAATTTTTTTTGACTATTATTTTCTATTTCCTCTTGAAAAAGTTTTGGTAAGTTATATTTTTCTAGGAACTTATCCATTTCTCTAAATGTTCAAAGTCATAGCCTTAAGGTTGTTCATAATCCATTTTCTTTTTAACCATTTAATTGTCTGTATTAACTCTAGTTATGATCTCTCTTTTAATACTTATCTGTAAAAGGCTTTTCAAAGGAAGAATTTGGCCTTATTAATCCTTTTTTTGTATTTTTTCCTCTATTTCATTGATTTCTGCTGTTCAATTTATGATTTCCACTCTTTATTTTTTACTTCATTATTGTTTTTCTAACTTCTTAGCTTAGGCTTTCATCTTTCCTAATACATCTTAATTTATAATACTTTTGTTATCACACATTCTAAGTATTTTCTAATTTCTATAATTTCTTCTTTGACCCTCAAGTTAGATAGAAGATATCTTAATTTTCCACATACAGGCTTTTTCTAGTTATCTTTCTGTTATTGATTTCTAATTTAATTGCATTATGGTCATAAACTGTGGTCTGTATGATTTCAATCTTTTGATAAGTGTTGATATTTCCTTTATAACTCAGCATGTGGTCAATTTTCAAAAATACTCCACACTGCTTGAAAAGAATGTGTATTCTGTAGTTGTTAGGTGCAATGTTCTAAATACTTATTCAATTACAGCGAGCTTATTAATTGTGTTTTTCTAATCTTCTACCGCCTCACTGATTTTGTCAGCTTGATCTAAGCACTTACAAGTTTAGAGAACTTCTTACATCTTCCTGTAGAACTGGGCCTTTTATCCTTAATGAAATGAGTCTCTTTAAAGCCTTCTGTCTTAAGGACTATTTTGTCTGATACTTATATACCAACACCAACCTTTTTTGGTTAGTGTCTGTATGGTATAATTTTTTTCACAGTCTTATTCTAGTTTTTCTGAATCCTTATGTTTTATATGTGACAAATAGAAGAATATAGCCAAATTCTTTAGAACAGAATGCATAGGTATACAATATACATACACATGCCATCTATAAGTCTTTGGCCCTATAAGTTTGGCAAGTAGTCTATTTTTGTTTTTTTAAAGATTTATTTATTTATTTATTTATTTGAGATAGAGAGAGTGGGGGTGGGGAAGGAACAGAGGAAGAGGGAGAGACAGAATCTCAAGCAGGCTCCATGCCCAGCGTAGAGCCCCACTTAGGGCTTGATCTCATGGCCCTAAGATCTGAGCTGAAATCAAGAGTCGGACTCTGAACCAACTGAGCCACCCAGTTTTAATTCCTGATATATTTGAATTTATTTCTCCATCTTATTTTGCGTTTTTTATGTGTCTTGAACATTCAGTATTTTTTTCTGTTCTCATCTACTTTTTTGGTATGGATTACTTTTTTCTTTCTACTTTTTTCCTTTTGAGTTAAAAAGTTATACACCCTTCTGGTGGTTATGCTATAAATTTTAACTTGGATACTAAATATGTTTACCATTCTCCCAAACAATAAAAAATACAGAATATTTTAACTCTGATCATTCTCCTCCAAACTTATATGCTATAGATGGTTGTGTATTTCACTTCTAGTTATTTTTTAACTTCTTAAGAGATTATTCTTATTGTTGCTCTTTTTAGCTGATATTTATAATTAACCACATATTCCTTGATCCTCATTCCTTTATTCATCTCTGACCTTCCATCTGTAACCGCATTCTTTCCGCCTTTAGAATCTCCTTTAGTGAGGGTCTGTTGGTGGCAAACTCTCAGTTTTTGTTTGCTTGTTTGAGGATGTCTGCTTTTTCCATTGTTCTTGAAAGTTAATATACAAATGTAGGTTGACAGTAATTTTCTTCCAGCACATTGAAGATTTTAACCTTTTTCTGGATTTCATAGTTGTTAAGAAGTCTAACTGTTGTTCTCTTGAAAGTCATCTTTCTTTTTTTCCTCTGCCTGCTTTTAAATTTTTTCTCTTTGTTTACGGGATTCTGAAATTTTGCTAGAATGTGTCTAAGTATAAATTTCCTTCTATTTATCCTTATTAGGATTGTGGGGCTTTTTGAATCTGCGGTTTGTCATTTCTTGGAAAGTCTCAGCCATTATCCCTCCAATTATTGCTTTGATCCCTTCCATCATCTACTGCCTGCCTGGAATTCCACTTAAATGATTGTTATATTTCCTATATATATATCTCCATGATTTATAACTTCTTTTATATTTTCCTTCGCTTTGGACTACATTATGTAAAATTTTGTGGATCTATCTTTCCTAACCCATTCTCCAGCTATGATTATTCTGGTATTAAATCCATCCATTGTGCTTTTTATTTCAAATATTGGGTAGACCTTGCTTTATTGCATTTTACTTTATTGACTTTGCAGATGCTGCGTTTCTTACAAATTGAAGGTCTGTGGCAACCCTGCGGTGAGCAAATCTTTTGGCACCATTTTTCCAACACCATTCGCTCACTTCATGTGTCTGTCACATTTTGGTAGTTTTCAGAATATTTCAAGTTTTTTTTTTATTATTATTGTGTTCGTTATGGTGATCTGTGATCAGTGATCTTTGATGTTACTTTGTAATTCTTTGCGGCACCATGAACCACCATGTGTGTTCTGACTGCTCTACTGAACAGCCATACCCCTGTCTCTCTCCCTCTCCTCAGGCCTCCCTATTCCCTGTGACACGATATTGAAATTAGGCCAACTAATAACCCTCCAATGGCCTCTAAGTGTTCAAGTGAAATAAAGAGTCATAGGTCATCACAAGCTAGAAATGACTAAACTTAGAGAAGAAGACATGTCAGGGGGTGAGACAGGCCAAAAGCTAGGCCTCTCAAGCCAGTTAGCCAAGTTGTGAATGCAAAGGAAAAGTTCTTGTAGGGAATGAAAAGTACTACTCCAGTGAACACACAAATGATAAGAAAGCAAAACAGTCTTATTGCTGATATGGAGAAAGTCTTAGTGGTCTGGATAATAGATCAAATTAGCCACAATATTCTCTTAAGCCAAAACCTAATCCAGAGCAAGGCCCTAATGCTCTTGGATTCTGTGAAAGCTCCGAGAGGTGAGGAAGCTGCAGAAGAAAAGTTTGAAGCTAGCAGAGGGTGGTTCATGAGGTTTAAGAAGCCAGCTCCATAACATAAAAGTGCAAGGTGAAGCAGCAAGCGCTGATGCAGAAGCTTCAGCAAGTTCTCCAGAAGATCTAGCTCAGATCATTAATGCAGGTGGCTACACTAAACAACGGATTGTCAATGCAGATGAAACAGCCTTTCATCAGAGGAAAATGCCATCTAGGACCTTCATAGCTAGAGAGGAGAAGAGAATGCCTGGCTTCAAAGCTTCGAAGGACAGGCTGACTCTCTTGTTAGGGGCTAACACAGCTGGTGACTTTAAGCTCATGTGCCATCCTGGAACTCCTAGGGCCCCTAAGAATTATGATAAGTCTCCTCTACCTGTGCTCTAGAAACGGAACAACACAGCCTGTATGACAGTATGTTTACAGCATGGTTTACTGAATATTTTAAGTCCACTGCTGAGATCTACTGCTCAGAAAAAAAAAAGATTCCTTTAAAATATTACTGTTCATTTACAATATACCTGCTCACCCAAGAACTCTAATTGACGGGCACCTGGCTGGCTCAGTTGGTAGAGCATGTGACTCTTAATCTCAGAGTCAGGAATTCAAGCCCCACGTTGGGTGGGGAGCCTACTTTACCCTCTAATTGAGATGTACATGTTGTTTTCATGCCTGCTAACACAACATCCATTCTGTAGCCCACAGAGCAAGGAGTATTTTCAGCTTTCAAGTCTTATTACTGAAGAAATACATTCATAGGGCTATAGCTGCTACAGATACTGATTCCACTGGTGGATCTGGGCAAAGCAAACTGAAACCTTCTGGAAAGCATCACCATTCTAGATGCCATTAAAAATGTTCATGATTCATGGGAAGAGGTCAAAGTATCAACATGAATAGGAGTTTGGAAGAAGTTGATTCCAACCCTCACGAATGACTTTGAGGGGTTCAAGACATTGTGGAGGAAGGAACTGCAGATGTGGTGAAAATAGCAAGAGAACCAGAACTAGAAGTGGAGCCCGAAGATGGGACTGAACTGTTGCAATCTCATGATAAAATCTGAACAGATCAGGAGTTGTTTCTTACGAATGGCAAGCAAGTGGTTTCTTGAGTTGGAACCTACTCCTGGTGAAGATGCTGGGAAGACTGCTGAAATGACAATGAAGGAGTCAGAACACTACATAAACTTAGTCAATAAAGCAGTGGCAGGTTATGAGAGAATGGACTCCAATTTTTAAAGTTCTAATGTGGGTAAAATGCTATCAAACAGTATTGCATGGTACAGAGAAATTGTTCATGAAAGGAAGAGTCTGTTGATTTGGCAAACTTCATTGTTGTCTTATTTTAAGAAATTGCCACAGTTACCCCAACCTTCAGCAACCACCACCCTGAGCAGTCAGCAGCCATCAATATCAAGGCAAGACCCTCCACCAGCAAAAAAGATTACAACTCCCTCAGAAAGCTCAGATGATGGTTAGCATTTTTTAGCAATTAAGTATTTTTAAATTGAGGTGTATTGTTTTTTTTAGACATAATGCTATTGTACACTTACTAGACTACAGTATAGTGTAAACATAACTTTTATATGCACTGGGAAACCAAAAAATTCATTTGACTTGCTTTTTTGCAATACTCACTTTATGGAGGTGGTCTACAACCGAACCCACCATATCTCTGAGGAATATCTGTATTTTAAACTTCTAGAAATTCTTTTGAGTCTTTTTCAAATCTGCTAGGTCATGTTTTGTGTATATTTTCAATTGTTTCTTATTTCTTTAAATATCTTTGACATATTTTTATTTCATGCTCGGTAATTCCAATAGCTGATATTTTGTAGTCTGATTGTGTTTGTTGTTTTTGCTGGCCCTTGCTCATGGTATATTATTTGCTTTTATGTTTTGTGATTTTGACCATGAGCACATATTTCTTTAGAATTTACTGATGGGAATTCTTTGAAGCCTTTTTTTGGAGATGGGTTCCATTAGAACAGGTTTGCATCTGTTACTTCTAGGTTCCTAGAAACTACACATTAAGGTTTCCTTTAATTCTTGACTTCGGTTTTTTTTTTTGGACTCCCAGGTATAGTGTGAATTTGGGCTACAAGCCTGTGTGAGTGCTGGCTCTGTTACAAACTCTGTTTTTTCTCTCCCTCCATTCATAGTCAACTCTCAAGGCAGGTAATTTTCCTTGCAATTTGCTGGGGAATGTGGGGGATGGAGCAGAAGGTTTCTTTGTGGTTCATCTTTACACAAAAGGAGTAGGCTTTTGGGGACCTAGATTTAAGCAGAGGGGTCTATGCTTAGACCACTCACTTTGTGCACACTTTAACCTTTGTATTCACTCATTTGGGAAATGCCCTCAAGGCAAAGGCCTCTCCAGGTTTTTGCTTACTTCCTGGGTCCCCACTTGCATTTAGTTCTTGATCTCAAGTATTTCTTACTTTGCTGTCAGCATAAAATGCATTTTGAAAGACTAAAAAAATACTCTGTCAACTATTTTTAGTTGCCTTCAGTGAGAGGATTATTCAGGATATCTAGTCTGTGATATTGTAGAATGGGAATATTGGGAAGTCTGTCTCTGTCTGAAGGTTAAGAGTTGAACTCCAAGATCCCTTCTTGGGTCCTCCTAGCTCCTTATCCTACATGCTCTCTCTCCCTAGATGATTTTATTCTAGGTGCTTCTTGCCAATGATTCCCTGAACTATACATCTGTATTAGTTTCTTTTAACCGCTGAAGCCAGTTTACCACAAATTTGATGGTTTTAAACAACACACATTTATTTTCTTACAGTGCTGGAGCAAAAGTGTGAAGTCAGTTTCACGAGATAAAGTCAAGGTGTCAGCAGGGCTGATTTCTCCTGGATGCTGTAGGGAAGTCCTTCCTTGCTTCTTCTGGCTTATGGAGGCTTCTTGTATTCGTTGGATTATGACTTCCTCCTTGCATATTCCAACATTTTGTTTCCCTCATTGCTTCCTTTTCCCTCTTCTATGGTCACATCTCTCTCTGCCTCGCTCTTATACAGATACTTGTGATTACATTTAAGGTCCACCTGGATCTCAAGATCCCTAACTTAATGACATCTGCAAAGTCCCTTTTGCCATGTAAGATAACATTCACAGGTTCCAAAGATTAAAATCTAGATCTCTTTGGGGGCCATCATTCAGCCTCCCACAACTTCCAATCCTAATCTCCAGACTCAAATCACCAGTTTCCTTCTGAACATCTGCTGCTGATTGTCTCCTAGACCTTTAAACTCATTTTATCTAAAACTGAACTATATTCACCAGCTCAGTTAGTGACATTGTCATCCTCCCTAGCATCCAATTTCAAAGTTGGTATACACTGCTTCTCCTTCACTGTTTACATCCCCTTGGTCACTGAGTTCCTGTCCAATCTACCTCTAAGAGGTCTCTCAAATCCAGTTCTTTTTTTTCCTCCCAACAGCCACTTCCAGAGCTTGTTATCTACTGTAATTGTGACCTCACTGAACTCCTTACTTCTGTTTTTCTCCCACCTAAAATTCCTCTGTTGTCACGAATTATTTTTTAAAAAGATGTATTTATTTATTTAAGAGAGAGAGAGGGACAGGGAGGGAGGGGCAGAGGGAGAAGGAGAGAATCTCGAACAGACTCCTCACTGAGCACAGAGCCTGATGTGGGGCTCCATCTCATGATCCCGAGACCATGACCTGAGCCAAAACTAAGAGTCAGTTGGTTAACTCACTAAGCCCCATGGATTATCTTTCTAAAACCCAAATGACTACACTACTCTCCTCTTAAAATCTCCTCAATGGTTCCATCTTTTTCTACTCATTTAAATCCAAAATCATTCAAGGCCCTTTGCAATCTGGCCAGAGTATATGATAACAGCCTCATTGTTGCCAGGCCCTACCAAGTACCATGTGTTCTCACCACACAAAGTGTTTCTGAACCGTGTTTCCTGAACAAGCCATGCTACTCCTGCCTCAGGGCCTTTACACATCTTATTCCCTCTGCCTTGTGAAAGGATTTAAATCTATAATGGAACCAGGGAATATGATATGGGAATGATATGAGAACCTCATTCACACATCCTCAGGAAAATAAAACTTAAGGAATGAGAGACTGATTTCCCATAAATGCCTGATAGATAGAAAACTGAAACTTATCCCTTGACCAATGAACATCCACCAAGAACCCCTCCCCACCCTCAAGCCAATGACCTTGCTATTTGGACTCTAGGTAAACTCCCCCTTCTTTGCACTCCTTTCCCATAAATGTAGCCTGCCTCAAACCCTCAATGGACTTGCCTGTAGATTGCTAGTTTGAGTGTCTCAAGTTGCAATTCCACTGTTATTCCTGAATAAACTCAATTTTTGGTAATTTGAGTTTGCCTCAGTTTACCTCTTTTATATAAATCGATAGCCTAGAAAATCTTTCCTTATCACCAACATAGAAGTCTTTCCAAACCTTTAAGAACTAGTTGAATTCTTAATTTTTCTGGGAAGTATTATAGGACTCTATCACACAGTTAGGATTAAGGCTCTGTAACACTTTAGATATTCATTCAATGATTCACAATATTTATTGAGACCCATATATGTCAAGGACACTATGGAAGGCATTGGGTATAAAATGGTGAATAAGGTGTAAATAGATCTTTCTTTCACAGGACTCATAGTCTAAAGGGCGACACAGATGAATAAGTAAACAGGCAGTTATAATATCATGTAAGTGCTCTCATAGGAAAAACATAAGATGTAGGAAAAGACGGGAGGGGAACCATGTGCAGATATGGAGGATCATCAAAAGACGACAGCTAATCTGAAACAAACCATGAGTAAGAATTAATGAGGGAAAGGGGTTGGAGAGAGAAAGAATTCCACCATGAAGACAACACACTGTGGTCTAAACGCTGGCGTTCCCCCCCACCCCCGCCCCGTTCATATGTTGAAATCCTAACCCCTAGAGGTGATGGCATTAGTAGGCGAGGCCTTTGGGAAGTGATTCAGTGACTCAGGGCCCATTGTAGAGTCCTCACGAACAGGATTGGTGCTTTTATAGGAGATTCCCCAAAGTTTCCTAGTTGTTGCCACCACGTGAAGATACAAGGAGAAGTCTGTGACCCCGAAGAGGACCCTCACTAACCATGCTGGCACACACACCTCAGACTTCCAGTCTCCAGAGCTGTGAGCAATAAATTTCTGTTGTTTAAACAAAAGTGACACAAAAATATCTAAATGGTTGTCGGAATGGAGGAACCCCCTGTGGGATGGAAGTGACATGCCTGGGCAGACCAGATCGCTTTCCAGGGTGGTCACAGGCGCCTCTGCAGGGACATAGAGACTGCTTTCTCAAGGACTCTGGGTGGGTACCGTGGGCCCTGCGGAGCACATGGGAGCCAGGGATGTCTCAGAACCGCCATGGAACCTAGAAACTCATCTCCTTGCCCTCATGTTTAAGTCTATACAGAAATCTTCCCAGACAGCCTTAAGTGGATTTTTTTTTTTACACCATAAAGTGATTATTAAGTTTTCCTGTTTATTCTTTGGCTAGCTGGGGTTTTTTTTTTTTTCGTTTTTTCTTTCTTAATTATCTCTTAGATGACATTTACACTGATTAACACCAGGCTGCTGTAAGTCAAAACACTGGGACAGTATTTCTCCTAACAGGAAGCACATAAATGAGATGGATTAAAATAAACAAGGTATACCCACCTGTGCATACTATCCTAAATCTTTCTGGCTTTATGTGCATCTCCCCTGACCCATTTTATCTTACTTTCTAATTTAAGCCATTTCCAGAAAACTATGCATGAACCAATCTAGTCCATCCCAGGCCTGCCGTTGCTGGGTTCCCAGCCCTTTCCACAGTGAGGGTGCCCCTGTGCCAGTGTTTGGACAGAACCTAAATTCTTTATTTTTGGTAAGGTGTTACACTTTACATGTATTCAATAGAAATGTGTGTGTATTGTGTTTTTGTTTTGTAAAGGTGAAGTTTTCTAGTGTGTGTGTGTGTATATATATACATATATATATGTGTATATATATATGCCAGTTATAGATATATAAATTATATATATATATACCATATAAATATGGTATATATACGTGTGTGTGTATATATATATATATATATA
>NW_024426774.1:57171117-57208508 GCF_017311325.1 Ursus maritimus
TATATATATATATATATACAGTATATGTATATATATGTAAATTATGTTGTTTACCAGCCACGCAGTGTGTGGTATTTTGTTGAAGCAGCCCAAACAGATTAAGACACAGCACATAGCATATATAAAAACTTAGATATAAAAGAAAACATGGTGCATGCACAGAACTGAAGAAAGGTCTGGAAGGCTGGAATGTAGACAATGGGATAGGGAATGTCAAAAGATGAGGATGGGGTATAGGCAGGAGTCACATCATACAGAGGGCCCTGAGGGCCATATTCAGAAGTTGGGTCTTTATTCTAAGAGTAAAGGAGAGTCACCAAAGGGTTTTAAGAATGCGAGTGACATAATCCAATGAATGTTTTAAAAGATTATTCTGGTTGCAGCAAGGGTAATGGATGTAAATAGGACAGAAATATCAATTAGGAGGTTATTGCGGAAAGCCAATTAAGAGCTCACAGATAGCTAAGTGAGGCGGTGCTAGTGGAGATGAACAAAAATCAGATGGATCTGAAAAATGTACAGGACATTATGAAGAAGACAGAGTCAAAGCTGCTGAGCAGATGACAGGCTTGGACTGCTGAGAGGATGGTGGAGCCAGCCCCTGAGAAAGGGATACAGAGAGAGGGTAAGCCTCCGGGGAGTCAGGTCAGTTTTAGCAGTCTGTGGAGCAATGCTTTCTGTGCCCTGCTTTCTATCTCGTTGTCTCACCTCTGATCTCCATGCAGCTGGGGGGGAACAGGTCCCTGCACTATGACAGAATCCCATCTTTGCTGTCCTGCCTCACAGCTTTCTCTCAAACTAGGGAAGTCCATTCAAGTCTGGCAAAGGTACAGTCCTGAAGTGCCTCAAGTTACCATTTCCTGGGGCGTGATCTTCAACCAACGGGTGCTGGGAGCTGGTGGATAATGCCCCAACCACCTTTCCTTCTGAGTGACAATTCTGAGTCACAGGGACAGTGATTACTGGTCTACGCTCACAATGATTACCAGTCAGTCATGTATCAGCGTTTCCTCCTTCTCTTACTATTCCTGCTCCTCACTCCTTCTTCCTGGAACTATCCTCCCAAATAAACTTCATTCATGTAAGCCCTTGTCCCAAACTGTAGTTGAGGGAGGGGGAGTCAAACTGAGAAATATGTCTGTAGCACTTCAAGGTGAAGATCCAAGTTAGGCCCTCAGGAAAAGAGATATGGAGTAGAAACATAAATGTGTGTTTTCTTCCCAAAAGAGGCTGAAAACATAGCAGTAGATGAAATCATCCAATGAGAAGAGAAAGGGGCCTATAAGGGAAACTTAAGGAACAGTAACGTTTCAGGCTCGGGCAGAAGAGACAAGGAGACTGACAAAGGGATGACCAGAGAGAATGGAGAGGAACCGAGGAGGCTTGCAGACATGGAAGCCCAGGGAAGAGAAAGATTCAAGAAAAAGGAGTGCTCAGTAGTGTCAAATGCTATTGAGAAGTTAAAAAAAAAAAAAAAAGTACAGAGAAGTAGCCATCAGGTTTAGCAAACAGAGGTCAGTGATAACTTGGTGAGAAAACAACTCTAAAGCATGATAAGGCTTAAGCTAGGTTACACAGAGTTGAGTGTTCATGGGGAAGTGAGAATATGAACAGACTGAATATGGGGAACCCTTTTAGGAAGTTTGGTTTTAATGCGGGAGGAGAAAGTCGAGGAGATAGCTGTCGAATGACGTTAAGGGTGTGTATATGGGGGCGCCTGGGTGGCTCAGCCGTTAAGCATCTGCCTTCGGCTCAGGTCATGATCCCAGGGTCCTGGGATCAAGCCCCGCATCGGGCTCCCTGCTCGGCGGAAAGCCTTCTTCTCTCTCTCACACTCCCCTTGCTTGTGTTCCCTCTCTCGCTGTCTCTCTCTGTCAAATAAATAATAAAATCTTTAAAAAAAAAAAAAAAAGGGTGTGTATATGTTAAGATAGGAGAAACTTGAGCCTGTCCCAACTGTTTAAGCTCATAAGAAGCTAGGCAGAGAAAGAGGTTAAGGTAGGGGAGAATTAGGGATAATAAAGATAATGAGCTTCTGAAAAAGAAAGGATGAATTCCAAGGAGATAGATTAGATTTGGTCTGAAGGAAGGGTTTGCCTTCCATGGAAATGGTATTGTGGTTACTTGCTTATTTCAGAAATGATATAGACAGATAACTCCAAAGCATGGCCACAGTCCTTTTGTGCTAAATTGTCTTAATCTAATAAATTTTAATTGAATTTAGCCACTGATAATACTTGATAACAAATACATATGCATATATATGCCCATCAACTAATTTACTGGATGCTGCCATGATATTAAGACTAGAGTCTTTCAGATGTTACACGGATATTTGCTTGATGTGGGTGAAAAACCCTTGTTTCTCAGGTGAGGGAGAGAAAGGAAGCATTATTAAACTTCAGTCTAGCAATCTGGCATCATGTAACCTCATGTGCCTTTTTCTAGGGGAAGTCAGCAAGTCATTTACTGCTTGGTGGTCTGTTCTTCATTTATACACTGAGACTAGTAAGTATTTATGATACGAACTATTCCTGGATATTGGTCACAAGTTAAACTTCCTTAAGTTAAACCTTTATTATCTACAAGCTTATAAAGGAAGATAGTGTTCCCGAAGACCCATTTCAGACTATAATACCAAAATCAGTCAAGAAAAGACAACTATCACAACAATTCTCTAAGTTTGTAAAGAGAATGTCAAAGTTTTAAATGATCCTCTTGGAGGATTCTTCTTTACTCACTGGCTGAGGCTTCTTAAAATACAAATCCCAAAAAGTTCTAACTAAAGGTATTTTATTTCTCTGATAAATCTCCCTGAAGCAAGTAAATGCTTCAGTGCTCTGAAGACCTTCAAACTGTGATCAAAATTAGGGCCATCTGTCTAAAAACTATCACTGCACATTCAGTGGGTAGAAATTTCCTTGAATGTTAACATTTTCCTTATTGTGGTGTTCTCTTCCTTTTTTTTCTCCTCCTGCATCTCCTCATCCTCTTCCCATCTCTGCTCCTGATTTTATCATCATTATATACCCATAGCACACAGCAGCCTTCATCTTTAGTAGACTTTGTAGGCCAATTATTTGACGCTACTCTACTGGTTCTTGTGGCTTCTCTGAATGTTTTGCCAGCTATCCTCTGAAAGTGATCCAATGAGCTTTTACTTGCTATAAAAACTTTGACGTCTTCATGTAGCTCTTTTTCAATATAAATGAACAATGCCTTTGGAAGAGCACTGGCTAATTCAAATGTATATGGATTTGTTTCACCTACACCTGCATCCATAAAATCAAGTTTTTCTACCTTACTTCTAAGCACCAATCAACATAAAAGCAGCTTCAGTTTTCTTGTTACCTGGGATGAGAGTCACAGGAAGTCACATGGCGAGATTTGGCCAATATGAGTAGAGTAACATTTATAATAACAAAGGTCAGAGAAGCAAAGGTCTAAAGTGAAGCAATTGTGAGACAAGAGCCATCTGTACCCTTCTATCAGTGTTGATTGTGCTTTAAAAAGTACAAAACCTTATATGGATGGGAGGAATTATTGTAACCCAAACCTGTGTCATACACACAAAAACACACAAACCAAACAGCACTCGTGCGTGGCCCATACAGGTCTGTGTAGTTAGAATTTGAAAACTTTTCCATAAAAATCACTGGCTTCTTCTCATTGCTTTAAAAAAGCGTCTTGGTCACCACAGAAGAGGAACACTAAATGAACAGTGTACCTATGACTAGGAAAGGAGCTGCTCTTCCTCCAGGCTCCTCCCTGGGCGCCCTCCGTCCCTATGCATCAACCACCATCTATCTCTCCAGCCTTTTGCAGAGCTCACTGTCTGCAACTCTGGAATGACATCTCTCGGCTTGGAGTCTTGGGGCTTGAAAAATTCTGACAGACACCCATGAAAGTACAAATAGCACCGTACCATTCAAATCTTCTAGCTCAGTGACAGACTGTTAAATAAAAAAGTTTGCCCCTCCCAAAAGCTTTTAAAGGATCAGTGTTCCCTTTGTTTAAATACAAAAGAAGGAAAGAAAAACTGAGCTAACTTGCTATAAACAAAGCAATTTGAAATTCTAGTCACATTCTGAAAAAAGTCAAGGGATCATTTTTCCACAGGAGCCCCCATTAATGCCTCTTGTGACTTTCAGGAAGGCTTCAGGCAGTAGAATGCCTCAGAAATTCAATATGGGTTTTGCTGTCCCACCTACTCCTGTAGTGCCAGACTGCCAAACTGGGTCTGAGAAAGGAAGCCTCAAAGCAATTGCCAAGCCATTTCTCCCGTAAGTTTCCAAAAATTAACATAACATGGGGATGTTGGGTTCATTCATATGCATTAATTCAGTAATGTTTATTAAATCCCAACCATACCTGCATATACTCTCCCCTTCTCTTAGCCGCCCATGATTTGCTTCTAGTGTTTCTTCCATCACTAGAACAACAGCTACAGTAACAGCCACAGGAATTTTCATTGGAACAAACATGATCAATAGCCCTTATAATTTTCATGAAAGTTTAAATAAGAAAAAATAGAAAAGCAAAAAATATGCTTCCCTTGAATCCTACCGAGATTCACTTCCGTGCTTATTTCCATTTTTAGTTACTTGAAAGACAGTTCATATATTTTTTTGAGTTCCCATCAAAGACTAAACTATAAGAAACAGACTTTTGGACCTAAGTTTGGTATGATGCTTCCTAGTTTACAGAGCACCTTTGTATTCTTGATTTCCTTTCGTCTACACAATAACTGCTGGGGAGGCATTATTGTAGATGAGGAAATCGAATCTCAGAGAATTCAACTGCCACAGCTAGGAAGTAACAACACTCAAAACGGACCGTATGACGCTTTCTACCACCCCATGTTTCCTTAGGTAGATGAATACAAAGATAATAAGACTTAAGGAGTGCTAATATGTGAAAAGCTCCACTATAAAAAATATAGAAGGATGAAAAAGTGAGAGCATCAGAAAAAACACCTTAAAAAGACAATCCTGGTTTTTTTATACACACACATCACTGTGTATAGTTTTTTAAATTATAATCTATTTTTCCTCTAACAGATCTGATCATGTTAATACACTGGAAAAAAACTAAATAAAAACCATTTTAACTAATGTGTGCTTCTATTGATTTTTTTGTGGTGGTGTTAATACTGGAGCTGCTTGTAGGCTATCTTCTCACACATAATAATTATTATTTACTGATGGCAAAGCTCTGTGGATGCAACCAAAGTGTCAGGGACATAAAGAAAAGCCTGTTTAAATGATCTGCGAAGCAGGGCCACAGCTGTAACTTTGTCCTGGCAGAGCCTGTCAAGTAAATAGCGTGATCTTTTCAAACACAGCCATATTATTTTCTTCCTGGCATTTGTAATTTGTTAAAATGCTCAGTGTACATGCCTTTCTTTCTAATAACAATGGCAAATGGCCAATCTCTGTACTTATCTCTTGCACACACATTACTTCTATGTATATTTGATCTAGTTTCTATGTTTGAAGGAGATGTGTGTATACACACACACACACACACACACACACACACACACGAATGTACCTAGCTGCAAATTTTAAACAGCATTCTGTGACTGGTATGATATAACCTATAACTCAGTGATGTAACACTCAAAAATGCCAAATAAAACAATTTCATTGAGATGCTATAAAAGTAGCCCAAGATCAACTGCTGGATCTTAGAATTAAAACACACACACACACACACACACACACACACACCCCATGATGCTTCAAAACTGCTGATATTTGATTTTGTAAGACATACTCCATCTGATATTTATAGGCTTAATCTTATTGCCAGAGCCCCAAGAGCGTCTGTCTGGGATCCCAGCCATTGTCTACCAACTTATTTGTACCTTGGTAGATATGTGAATATCCAACAGTTTTCTAATTTAGAAACGATGGGTGGATTTTCAGTAACTCTTATTTTATTTATAACTCAGAGATTAGATACTAAAACAGGAGCCACCTAACATCACTGCCAAAAAAACTGATCTTTAATATAAATCCCTTTAGGCATGACTTTTTTCCACATACAGTTATACAATCTTAGGATTTGACAAAATCTTGAAGGTTATTGAAGCCAACCATTCTTTCCAGCCAATTCAGTGCATTGGTTAAGAGTTGGGGCTCTGGAAACAGATTGCCCAGGCCTGTCACACTTACCATCTATGTGATACCAGGCAAGCCTTCAAACTCTCCAAGCTTCTGTTTCATTTGTTAAATGGGAATAAAATAGGACGTCCCTCCCTGGGTTGCCATAATTAAATGAGACAGCACGTGGCTTGGTACATGTACAGTGGGCTTTTTAGTTCCTACGACATGAGGGAATCCTACAGTTATCTTTACACATGGTCACTCAGCCTTTGGTTGAAAACCTCCAGTGACAAAGAATCTTCCACTTCCTATGGCATACCTCTCCCAATTCTGAATCATTTGGACTCTTAAAAGTTCTGCCACAGGGGTGCCTGGGAGGCTCAGTCAGTTAAGTGTCTGCCTTTGGCTCAGGTCATGATCCTGAGGTCCTGGGATTGAGCCCCGCATCACATCAGGGTTTCCTGCTCAGCAGGAAGCCTCCTTCTCCCTCTCCCTCTGCCATCCCACCACCCCTCCCCACCCGGCTTGTGCTCTCTGGCTCTCTCTTTCTGTCAAATAAATAAATAAAATCTGAAAAAAAAAAAAAAAAAGATTCTGCCAGAGCTTTTATCTCTCTTCCTCTTGCCTCTTAGTGACCCCGATTATACTTCCTTGGACCTTTCAGGAAAAAAAAAAATCCATTCTACATAACAATTTTCCTTTAAGTAGCTCAAGACAAGATAATTTGGCTTTTTCCTCCCATGAGTCTTTTCCCCCAGTTAAATATTCCCAAATCTTTTCTTCATGTGCCATGTTTTCAAAGTTCCCTCCTCATCACTACCATGATTATTCCCATATAAATGTCTTCTGGTTTATGTTCATATGATGTTCTTAAAAGGTGATACACAAGCTAATGAAATAGCCCAGGTAAGGACTAAGTTAAAAGCGTATGAAATTCTGATTCTGAATAGTGACAGCTTTATTTCTTCATTCTCAATCTTTATATTTTTTATTCCTTTTTATTGTCTTGTCTGGTTCAGTGCTGAATAAAACTGGGATCAAGGGGCAGGCAGTAGTAAGTATCCTTGTCTTTTTTCTTTTATTTATTCTTTATTTATTTATAGTAAGCCATACACCCGACATCGGGCTTGAACTCACAATCCCAAGATCAGGAATTGCATGTTCCACTAACTGAGCCAGCCAGGTGCCCCTGCCTTTTTGACTCAAAGGAAGGCTTGTGTCAGCAAGCCCCACCATGTCAAGCACATTTTGGGAAAACTTGTGCTAAGCCCTACTGGAAATGGAAGTGAGACCACGGGAGGGATAGAGGTTTTCTGTAAAAGGTATAATGCCTGTGATGTTTGCATCAGACAACCTCAAAGAAAAACAAACTGTTGAAGTTGTATTTTTCATACTCTGTTTCACTATAAAATTGTCTACCTTATCTTGAGGATGAGAATTTTTGATTACAGATTCCTCAATAATTGTTGAAATACAAGCCAATAAAATATACAATGTCAAGCACATCTAAATCAAACATATGCTGAGGTTTGATTATTTTGACAGTGTTATAGGACTATAGCTTTGCTGGTTCTGGACCCTAAGCTTTAGTAACAAAGCCTAAGATTCCAATAGTTTTTTGGCAGCCAAAGCACACTAATGCTAGCAGCCTCAAAGCTCCCCCATCCAGAAATTATGTAATTGGTATTGAGAACCCAAGAGCTGGTCTGTAGTCTATTCATATTAAATATCACGTGACGGAAGATATAGGCAAATAGTTATATAATTGGAGAATATCTTTGTAAGTAAAACATAAAAGGCAAAAACAATAAAGTGATTGACAGATTTAACTTAAAAATTAAAATCTTCTTTGTGCCAAAAAAAAAGTTCATAAACAAAATACAGATAACAGACTTGGAAGAAATATTTGCAACATGTATTTCAAAAAAAGGTTAATGTATTTAATATACAAAAGCTCTTAAGAAACATTAAAATACATACTGTAATTGAAAAATGGACAAAAGACATGAACATAAATGTCCCAAAACAATAAATACAAATGGTCAATATAGATATGAAAAAATGTTCAGCTTTACTAGTATTCAAAGAAAATAAAAATAAAGCAAGACTCTAATTTGTGCTTATAAAATTGGCAGGAACTTTGAAAATCATAATATCCAATGGTGAAGCAACAGAGAAATAAGCCAAGATTCTTATACACTGCTAGGAGTTTATCAGAAAGAAATAACGATAACAGTCTTCCAACAATAATGCCATAAGAATACTTCTAGTAACTTAAAGACAAGAAGTGCAGTGGTGGGGCAAACATTCTGATTGCCTAAGTATAGTGTATTGATTAAATAATAATGGCATAGTCATCCAATTGAGAGAATAATATTTAAAGATTTGGAAAAATGTTTATAATTGTAAGCAAAAAAAAAAAAGTTAGAAAACAGTATTAGAGCATTATCCTGGGAGGAGACTGGGTAAATAAATGATGGTGTATTAAAACGATATTGTAAAATCATATTTAGTGATTTAGAAATGTTTATGATTTCTAAGTGACAATGTTTTAAAAAAGAGTATTAAATTATTACCCTAATTATAATTTCCACAAAAAAATAGACTGTAAAAAAGAGAATCATTTTCTCAATATTTGGCAATAAGATGTATTATTTTTGTAAAAAAGAAAATGTTTTTTTTAATGTTATCTTGTTAGACTTAGCCATTGTTCCAGGTTGTAGGATCCTGCTAAACAATGTGTTTTTCCTCAGTGAATTTATAAGCTTGCTTTCAACAGAGGTAGTGATAAAAATGTTAAATAGAACAAGGTCAAGGGGAGAACCTTATATTAAAAACAAAAATAAAAATAAAAATAAGGTAAAAAACAACCTCCCTCAAGGCTGGAGCAATTCATTGATTAGTATCCTTTGGGTATACTCACTTAATAAGTTTCTAATTCACTGATTTACACTCACATTTAGTGAAAATTTCTCAATCTTGTCCAAAGGTATTACATGTCTTAATGAACTACTTTGCCAAGCTCAGATACACATTCAGCCACACTCCCTGATACATTAGTCTCTTGATTAAAAGAAAGACAGACTCATTTAGGTCACCATAAGAAATGAAGTTTCTTACAAGATTACATGTTCAGTACATAGAACTAAATAGATCCCAGGAACCAAGGCAGTTCTGGCAAAAATATGCCCTTTCCATCTATCTTTTGCTTCTGTACAGGATTTGCTTTGCTCTCCTTTTGAAACTGATTAACCAATCCCTTCCCATTGTCCCACTCCAAATCACAGAGATAATCTGATTAGCCACCACTGTGCAAAGAATAGTCCAACCCTGTTTCCCTGAGCAGAAGGTTGTGGGTGAGTCATTTTCATCTAGAAGGAAACACTGAGGAGGGTAGGCACTGTGACTACTGTGTCTGATATTACTGCTTTGCTAGTTCCAGCAAAAAAAAAAGGGAGGTTTGAATGACATGATTTGTTCATATTAAACATACTCTGCCTAATAATCACCAACTTTGTTTTTAAATATACTCACAGAGAGGAAAAAAAAGATAGAAAATACATTTTAAAAGCACGAGGGATATATGGAATGCAGTGAAAAAGTCTAATTTTAGATGTAATTGGAATTCTAGATATGGAAGAAAGAAAGAGAAAATGCGAAGTAATATTAGAATAAATAATGGCCAAGAATTTTCTAAATTCCAATATATATCAGCCACAAGACATGCAATGAACCTCAAGAGATATGAACTTTAAAAAATTACAAATTTACATCTAGACATATCAGTCAAACACTGAAAACCAAAGACAAAGTAAAATCTTCAAAGTAGTCAGAGAAAAAGATACAATACTTTCAAAGGAATGAGAATGAGACTGACAGCTGACTACTCATCAGAAATAATGAAATGGTATGAGAGACAATGGTATGTCATCGTTAAAGATTCTGCCGACTGAGAATTCAATACCCAGCGAAATATTCTTCGAAAATGAAAGCAAAATAGACATTCCAGACCAACAAAATCTGAGAGGATTTATTACTAGTAAACTGATACTGAAAGCAAAAGGGAATATAATCCCAGAGAGAAGGACAGAAGTGCAAGAAGGAATAAAGAGCAATAGAATAAAAACCTGGGTAAATCTAAATGAACATTAACTACATAAAACAATAATTATAACACATTATGGGATTTCAACTGTAAGTAGAATTAAATGTGATAATATTAACACAAAAGGCAAGACAGGGGCAAGTATAGTGCTCTATAGTCCATACATTGTCTTGGAAATGGTAAAGTATTCATGTGTATTGGATTCAAGGATAACCACAAAAAGAATAATAAAGAATGTATATCTAACAAGCAAATAGGAGGAGGCATAAAATAATTTAAAGTAAATCCAAAGAAAACAAGAAAGGAGAGGAAAGGGAACATACAAATGTGGGAAAAATAGAAAACAAGATGATTGATTTAAACCCAGATATCTTAGTAATTATTTAAAATGTAAATGGACTAAAATAGTCAATTAAAAGACAAAGATTTTCAGACTAGATTGGAAAAAAAAAAACCTATATACTGCTTACAAGAGATACATCTTGTTGGAGATAAGATGGAAAAAAATATACTATCAAACATTTACCAAGAAACCTAAAAGAGCACACTGTAAAGCAAAAGCATTTCTAGAGTTAAAGAAGGACATTTTATGCTAATAAAAGGCCAATTTACCAGGAAGGCATAACAATTCTAAATTTCCAAGTTCCTAAAACATCATTTCAAAATATCATAAAGCATATTGACAGGACTAAAAGGAGAAATGGACAAATTCACACCTAGAATGGAAGATTTTTTTTTTTTAAAGATTTTATTTATTTGACAGAGAGAGAGACAGCCAGCCAGAGAGGGAACACAAGCAGGGGGAGTGGGAGAGGAAGAAGCAGGCTCCCAGCGGAAGAGCCTGACGTGGGGCTCAATCCCAGAACTCCGGGATCACGCCCTGAGCCGAAGGCAGACGCTTAACGACTGAGCCACCCAGGCGCCCCATAGAATGGAAGATTTTTAACATGCCTTTCTCAGTGACTGACAGAACAAACACAGTCTCAGGTTTTGAAAGATTTGACTAACATATTTAATAAACATGACCTGGTTGGACTGACATAGAATGTTTCTATTAGTCAGTGTTCCCCAGAGAAAAAGAACCAAAAGGAGACATAGAAATAGAGACATATATGGAGATTCATTATAGGAGTTGGCTCACTCAGAATTATGGAGGCAGAGAAGTTCCACAATCTGCCATTTATAAGATGGAGAACCAGGAGAGCCAGTGGCACAATTCAGTCTAAGTCTGAAGTAATTCAGGGGAGCCAATGTAAATTTGAGTCCAAGACCAAAGGCCAGAGAACCACAGGGCCACTGATAGAAGTCCCAGAGTCCAATTCAAGGACAGGAAAAGAGGGATGTCCCAGCTCAAGAATAGAGAGAGAAAAGCCACCTTTCTATCCCCCTTTTATGTTTCTTTCAGGCCCTAACAGGTTGGTGAAGGGAGATCTCCCCAGTCTACTGAATCAAGTACTAATCTCTTCCAGAAACACCCTCACAGACATGCCTAAAGGCATGTTTTACCAGCCATCTGGGCATCGCTTAGGACAGTGAAATTGACACAAAAAAATTAAACATCACAACACTGAATCCAACAACTGAAGGAAATACATTCTTTTCAAGTGTACCTGGACATCTCTCAAAATTGACCATATGCTGTGTTATACGCAACTAATGAATCATCAAACTTTACATCGGAAACCGGGGATGTACTGTATGGTGACTAACATAATATAATAAAAAATCATTAAAAAAAAATTGACCATATGCTGGGCCATAAAGCAAATCTCAACAAATATCAAATGACTGGAATAAGTAAACTGAGTATGTTTTCTGATCATAATGGACTTAAGCTAGAAATCAAATTTAAAAAGGAAGATGGGGCGCCTGGGTGGCTCAGTCAGTTAAGTATCCACCTCTTGATTTCAGCTCTGGTCATGACCTCAGGGTCCTGGGATGGAGCCCCATGCCGTGCGGTTCCGCACTTAGCAGGGAGTCTGCTTGTCTCCTTCTCCCTCTGCCCCTCCCTCTCTGCTTTAAAAGCAACTTTCTTGAGGGCTTTTCTCTAGACTTTGAGAGAAAGAAGTAACTCCATCTCTTCCTTTATAGTGAGAATGGGGTGAAGAGAGGGAACACAATATCCTTACAAATATTCTACTTCACAAAAGGCTTCTCCATTCACTCTTATACTTCAGGGAGTAGGGATGGGGTAGTTTGGGGAATTTCTGATGGTAGGGCTGTTTCACTATAGTAACATTTCTTAGTAGGCTGGCCTAACCATAGGAGGTCCCTGAATTTAGAATATGTGAACTTACCACCTTCTGTGCACAGCTTTGCGACTTGGCCAGGCCCAGGGAATATCTCTGTTGACATCCTATTACACTTGTCTCCAACCACCTGGAACTTCTGTTAATCATCACAGCATGCATTGAAAAAAAAGAGAGAGAGAGAGAGAGAACAATTCTGTATTAACTAAAAATACAGTAGGAAAGGGAATGGGATACAGGAATAATTGCAATGATTTTCTATTTGGCAAACCAAATTTACCTTCAAGAAAATTTGGAGAGTTGTGTTATTCATCTACATAAACACAATAAATAATTCAAATTTATTTGAACTCTTTACGTATGTGTACACTTTTTGTTTTAATACCCAATTGTCCATTTACTGGATTTCTACTCTTACAACCTTGATGTGATGGGGGGTTAAAACGGAACATGACTAAGCAATGTGTAGCATGGTCTTACAGACAAAAGTACACTATGTTAAAAGCACAGGATCGCAATTTATAACAAGCATGAGGTTACAATGTGTCAATATTTAGTGCAGGGGGCAATATTTTACTATAGTCAACACAAGGTAAAGATTAATTTTCTTCTAGAAAGAAAAACATGATGTACATTTTACACAATGTAATATAAAAATATTATTAGTACAGTAATACTATCATTCCTAAAAATGGAATTTATTACTTAGTCAATAAAATGGCTACAGATCTGAGGTTTCCTGAAGCAGTTTTTGCTTTGCTGATCTTCCCAGGTTTGTCATTCCCATCTCCCACAGAGTTTGATGCATGGAACAGCTGTTTGCCGTAGCAGGTGAGCAGTGTGCTTGTATAACACAAAGAAATGCCACAAAACCAAAAAACTGTAATATATACAGCATCTTAAAAGGGAAAGAATTTTCTAATAAAAATGTTCAATGAGGATGCCTTCGAAGACAAAATATTAAAGTCAGCCTTCAAATATCACTTAATGTGATAAGAAAAACTCCTTTCAAGAGATTTGACTTTCTGTGTAATTCATAGCCTGATTCTTTCTTATAAACTTTTGAAAAATATTATGAATAGAATATACTGTACTTCAGATTCAAAAAGCTTTTGATTATCCATTAACAACTTCAAGATTATAAGATTACATTTCGGGTAATTTAGAGTAAGATGTTTTAAATGTGGATGGTGACGTAGAATCATATCTGAAGATGTCATACCCAAATATATATTTTTTAGATTTATATGAATTCTTAGAAATGTCTCACAGATCATTTTAAGGCAATAAATTGAATAACATGTTCCCTGTACAATATTGTTTCTAAAGTCTTTATAGCATCAAAAGGTAAGAATTTATATCTTTATTATGCCAAGGAGTGATTTAAATAACTCCCCAAATCAGCTTCCTGTCACATGAGATAATACATTATGGCCAGACAACTTTGCCTCTTGTCAAAGAGGAAGAAACTATTCCAGTAGGCTCAGAATTTTTGTGAAAATAAATATTTAGGAAGGTAGACCATAGCCCAGTGAAAAACATTAAGCAATTATTGGAGAAGAAACTATTACTCTGACCAACAACATTCATACAAAAAGTTAACAGTTTAATTTATAGGGTTATTTATTAATCTTTCTGGGAATGATACGCATGATTTTAAGAATGAAGATTCCATACTTCTCTTTAGATTCTGAGTAACAGGTGTAGGATATGGGAAACTCAAATTGTATTAGTCTCTTGATTCCATGAAAGTGAATTCCCTTCTTCGTTCTTCAGTATTTCACTAATGTGATTGCCTATAAATATTGTGCGCATCAGGTAACAAAATAGTGTTTGGAAGGTTTTTTTCAGTCCATTGGACCATTTGTGACATCAATAATGACGGGATTCTTTTTAAAACCAAATTTTTTTCCTCTTAAAACTCTTCTTTAATATATTTTTGTGCCATCATTGCCTTATTCCCTTTATTCCTTTCCAGTTTATCTTAATACGATTTATTTCAAACCAGGAAATTCTCTTTAAGAGAATTCACTCAGGCTTTTGATAAATTTGGTTAACACACATGTCCTGGTTTATGGTTAATCACATCCACTGTCTTTACTAGGAAAGCAATGGAGGTATTGCCTCGCAGGTACAACTGAATTCAGAAAATCAAACCCTGGCATGATTTCACTCCACTGTAGCGGTTTCCTCTTCACCGACATCATTTTAATAGATGTGTCAATGATAGTTATCACTAATAGAAAGCCTTTTCTATTGATATAATCTTCACATCAACCGTAACAGTAAGTTACCATTATTCTCACTCTATAAAACAAAAGTCTGAAATCAATTGCACAGCTCTCAGGTGCTAAAGTGAGAATTTTAGATGATTTGAACCCTGCTCTCTGCTTCCAGGGGTATTTTTTCCACTATAACCCAAAACCTGACCATGAACATCATATGCTGCTTAACTAGGCCTGTGGTTGGGCACTTCAAATGCTCCCTCACTTTCTTTTTGTTTGTTTGTTTTAACTAATATTGGTAATGTTGGAAGTAATACCTTGGTATATAAAACATTTTTTATAGTGTTTATGCTTATATCCCCAAAACAGCCTTAAAATTTGGGTTATTATGTTAAAGGCAGAAATGTTTTTAAGACAATTTGTACATATTGTCAAAGGCTTCCCTCAATGAGATTATTCAAATTATAATTCAATCAGCAGAGCATGAGGCTTCCTACTTCACTGTGCCCTTTATAAAAATCTTGGCTAATTTAATAAATGAAAATTGATCCTTTGTTGCTAAGTTTAAATTTTGAGGGGATGCTATCACTCATTGTGTTTTAATAATATCAATTCTCTATTTTATAGAATGAACCCAGTGTAAGGACTGGCTAAATCCTTGAACTAGAAATGGGAAGATCCATATATATATCCACATATCCATATAATAAAAGATCTTTACATCTTTTATTCCCTTCATTCATTCAATAGTTATCCAGCTCCCACTCTAGGTCAGGCACTGTGCTAGCATTCAGGATAAAGGTAAAAGGTCAACCCTGACCTCAAAGAGCTTGTGAACTAGCAAGAAAAACAGACACAGAGAGACAATTCTAGTACAGCATAGCTAGCACTGTGACCAAAGTAACATAGAGGAAGATGCTTTGAGAAACACAGAGAAGCCACTTTAGCCAGCTTCAGGGAGGTCCTGGAGCCTTTTTGGAGATGCCAAGGCTTAGGCTTCATGCTGAAGAGAAGCAGAAGTTAGCCATCTTTTCCCTGACATCCCTAACCAGAATTAATTGCTTCCTCGTCTCTGTTCCTTTACTAATGTGTAAATTCTTATTAGTTTCTACATCTTGCACTGGGCTGAGCTTAATGATGGGGAGGGACCATATCCCTAATTAGCCTAGTACAATGCCCCCAAAATAGTAGGAATACATTAAACATTTGTTGAATTATTTTGAAATTCTAGCCATGTAGCTATCTCCTCCCATACCTTCTTAAATATACCTTGACATTTATGTAAATATGTGTGGTTTTCCTTTTGATTGTAAAAATAATACTGCTCACCACATATCAATCAGAATGGCTAAGAGAAAAGATGGAAGATAACAAGTGACGGTGACAGATTTGGAGCAACAGGAATGCTTAGACATTGCTGGAGGCAGAAGAAATTGGTACAACCAAAAACTGTTGGCCATATCTGTTACAGCTAAGTCATACCTCATAAGCCAGCACTTCTACTCTTAGGAATAAGCTCAACACAAATGCATGCATATGTTCACTCAGAGGAATATTTTCACCAAAAGGAGCATTATTCATACACAGCAGCACCAAACTAGAAAACACACAGATGCTCTTCAACAGTAGAATAGATAAACTCACTGTGGTATGTCTCAAACAGCAAGGAAAAAGAACCTACACTCAACAACATGAAAGAATTTCTTAAAAATTATTTTGAGGACAAAGAGGCAGATTTTTCTTTTAAAAAGCACTTACTATAAGATTACAAATGGCCAAAACTATTCTATGCTATTAAAAGTCAGGAAAGGTCTGTTACAATCACTAACTGTAAGGGAATAGGAAGTGGAAGCTTTACGGAGTTGCTGCTAAGGTCAGGGTGCTGGTTACACATGTAAATTCAGTTTGTGTCCTTTTCTGTAACCATATTATAAATAGCTTTTTTTTTTTTTTAAGATTTTTAAAATTCATCTGAGAGAAGAGCAAGTGTGGGGAGGAGCAGAGGGAGAGGGGCAAGTGGACTCAACGCGTAGCGCACAGAAATCAATAGTCGGTAGCTTAACTGACTGAGCCACCCAGGTACCCCACTTACATAGTTTTTTAAAAAGTAATACACCTTAGGGGCACATGGGTGGCTCAGTCCTTAAGCATCTGCCTTCTGCTCAGGTCAGGATCCTAGCGTCCGGGGATTGAGCCCCAGATTGGGCTCCCTGCTCCGCTGGGAGCCTGCTTCTTCCTCTCCCACTCCCCCTGCTTGTGTTCCCTCTCTCGCTGGCTGTCTCTCTCTGTCAAGTAAATAAATAAAATCTCAAAAAAAAAAAAAAAATACACCTTATTTGAGAAAAAACTGGAAGATACAGAATTTTTTAAAAATTTTAATCACCCACAACCCACTACCCAGAAATAAAATATTAACATTTTGGATTTCCTTCCAGTCTTTTTTTTCTTTTTTTGAAGCCACAGTGCTTGTGCCACTTCCTCCACCTCTGCTCCTCACATATTCACACACACACACATTTTGCAATATTAGGTTCACTTCTACTTAGTTTTTCTTTTTTTTTTTTAATTTTTACTTAAAGCTAATCCACTTAATCAGATATTCATTGCAAGCATGTTTAAGATGCAGCAATGTATCTCATCAAGTAGAGTTCCAGGACTATATATTATATATTATTAAAAATATTTAATATTTTTAATATTTAAATTATTTAAAATATTAAAAATATTTTATTTATATACCTACCCAATATATGTTAATAATAAAAGAAATTTAAAAATACATATTCCTAGGGAAAGAACCACCGGTCGGGAACATTTTTTAAGCTCTTACATTCGTTCTATATTTCCTTCCAGAAAGCTTGCATCCCACTGCAACGTGTGAGGAAACCTTGTATCACAATCCAACCTCAGGTCATTTATCACTATTTCTATTTGTTCTTAAGATGGTGGGGCTTAAAACAGGACTAAGGAATCTACCATTCCGCACCAGGCTGAGGCGCTAGGCAGGACGCCACTCTCACCCCTCCTCTCCTTTCGAGGCGCTCCCGCCCCGCGCCTCTACCCCGCGCGTGCGCCTGGGCCCCAGCATCGCGCACCGCCCGGTTGCCGTGGGAACCGCAGAAGGAGGCTGCGTCCGCAGACCCAGCTGTAAGCTGTACCAAGGCCCGGCCATGGAGCTGCCGGATCCGGTCCGCCAGCGGCTGGGAAACTTCAGCCGGACCGTGTTCAGTGACTCCAACCGGACCGGGCCGCAGTACAGCGAGGGTCCGGGTGAGTGGGCGAGGCCCAGCGCAACGGGTATGGCCTGCGGAGCACTTGGCGCCGGTTTTGGAGTGGCCAGATTTTGCCCGGACCTAAAATGGCGGTTTCGCCTTCAGCTGGTTCTCCGCAGTGCGGGAAGCGCCCTGGAGGGGGGCCGAGCCTTGGGCTGGGACATTTCCAGGCCCGTAACCCCGACGGGTCCTGAGCTGACGGTGCTGAGGCCTGGCCGGTGAGCTGTAAGCCGAGAAGCTGAGGTGGCGCCAGCCTTCCTCAAAAACTAAAAATATAAAATCCGCCTTCGCAGCACATGTCCGGTTTCGCATCCTCAGCGAAGGCCGAGGGTGTTTTTCCTCTGCAACTTCCGTCCTGGCTTTTCGGGCCAGGTTAGAGTGAAAACAGCCCAGGCGGTCTCCCCTTCCCACTTCCTACCCCGGTTAAAATATCTTCTTATTTTCTCTTTTATTAGCAAAACAAATACGTTACACCGCAAGTCCGTTTTCTGATGGAAGGGATGGAAAGAATTGCTTTTTTTAATGGGTCATTTTAAAACCGCTATCCACTTCGGTATGGCAGCTGCCACACTAGCATCGCTTTCAACAAAGCTCGCCCCCTTCTCTGCCGTCTCCAGCCTCCAACCCCCATCCCCCATGTATAACTCTTACCCTCAATCTGGTAACAAAATACTACGACTGCATTCAACTTGACGGCAAGCGATTACTCAGTTTCCTCCAAAACAATTTCCCCTTCTTCAATCATGATTTTGTCAACCAAATCCATGTGGTTTTTATCACTGAACTCTTCTAGGGAATAGAAATCTTTTCCTCTTGCTTGGTTTAGGAATTTTTAAAAGAGAACAGAGAAAAGTAAATTCCCATAATTGCATTGTTTTCACCCTGAATTTAGGCCTCTTCAAGATTTAGGATGTACAGAGAAAAACAATGTGAAAAATGAGGTTAAGTTTCTGATTATAAAGCTAAGGCTTAACAGGCACTAAAATCTGATGATGCAAGGTATCAGGGGTCAGCAGACATTTTCTGTAAAGGACCAGATAGCAAGTATTTTACTTTGCAGGCCATAGGTCTTTGTGGCATCCATAGATAATGCAGAGATGCGGCAGTGTTCCAATAAAACTTTATTTATAGACACTAAAATTTGAATTTCATATGATTTTCAGTGTCACCAAATATTATTCTTTGACTTTTTTTTCCCCATTTAAAAATGTGAAAAACCATTTTTAGCTCACTTGCTATACAAAAACAGGCAGCTGGCTGGTAGTTTGCCTACCCCTGATTTATATAATGTTTTAATTTAAATTCCATTTACAGAACTCAACTTGTACTTTTGCAAAATTTAGTAAATTCACGTCTTGTGCTTTCAAGGTTCATTTACATATTAACTTGATTTTCAGTTGCATGATGATAAGTTTGAAATGCCGAAATATAGCATAACTCTTAAGACGCTCATGTACACAATTTCTGGGGCGCCTGGGTGGTGCAGTCGTTAAGCGTCTGCCTTCGGCTCAGGGCGTGATCCCGGCGTTCCGGGATCGAGTCCCACATCGGGCTCCTCGGCTGGGAGCCTGCTTCTTCCTCTCCCTCTCCCCTGCTGTGTTCCCTCTCTCGCTGGCTGTCTCTCTGTCACATAAATAAAATAAAATCTTAAAAAAAAAAAAAAAAAAAAAAAAGATGCTCATGTACACAATTTCTAACATAAAAACTGCAAAATTTGACTAGTTTCTGCTCCAAACATATTAACATTTTCAGCTTAACTAATTTATCATTTTTCCCCACATTTTCTTGTGAATCCGTAGTAGGTTTATTTGCACTGTATTTACAAGCATATACCATTACGGTGTCCACTGACCAAGAGTTGTACTGTTGTTTTGAAAAAAATCCTAGGCTGGTGAGTTGCCTTCAAGTTTAACAAATTTTAAGAATTCATTCTTTTATCAGTGATAATCTAAAAAATAAGATTAAGCAAAGTAAAAATAAAAAGTATAAGCAAAAGTAGATCATAACAGAAAAAAGCTAAAGGAAACCTTGCTGTGAGAGACCATGATTATTTCTTATATTTTAAAATTATTAAATGACAGATATACTCAGCTGTGGAAGGAAAAAATCTGTTTTTAAGAAATTTATTTTAGAGCCTTTATAAATGCTTACATTTAGGGCGATTGATTTCAAAATACATATCTGTTTTTAAATTGTTAGAATTCAGTCAAATTTAGGATGTATTTGTAGGACTCAATTTAAAAAATCAAATTCTTAATTTGGGACCCTTCTCCCTTACATAGAAGCAAAAGGTATCTTGCAATCAGCCTTAGAAAAATGCAGCTCCTGTATCACAAATGGCTACATTGATGTCTTTATGACAGTACGTTTCCATTAATTCAGTCATTCTGCTTATGCATATTTGGTATGTACCCTGTATAAAGCAAGATTTTAGGTTCTATGAGGGTCTCAAATTTGGGTAGAATGTAGTCTGTGCATACAATAAGGCTGTGTATTAAGTGAAAAAGAAGGAAAGGGGAGTAATGTTATTGAGTGCCTAAGTTCCAGGCATGGTGGTAGGGTGAAATAATTAACACTGTCTCTAATCCTCACAAGCAACCTCTGAGGTACTTGTACTGTTACCATTTTATAGATGAAGAAATTGAGACAATTTCTGATTGAGAAATTAGTCAAAAGGTTTCAATAACTTATCCCAAGTCTGGCATCCAGGGTTACAAGGGTATTTGAGGAGTTATGGGTTTACTTGGACTCCAAAGCTCATGGTCTCTTCAGCACACTAGATTGTCTAGAGTGAGGGGATGTGATTCTTTGCTAACACTTTCCTACACACAGGTTAGAGATAAGTACCTAGAGGGGAAGATATTTCTGCTGGGGTGGGAGAATAGGATCAAGAAAGAATTTATGGGGAAAGTGGCATTAAATTGGTTATTAATGAATGGGTGGGATTAGGGTATGCTGAAGAGGGGTGTGTCTATGATTTAGGGGGATTCGTTTTTGTAGGAGATTAGTTTATATGTGAAAGATTAGTTTTTATGTATTTTGGCTCTTTACATAGGCTCTTTACATAGAACTCTACAAAAGAGGTAATGATCGGGGGCGCCTGAGTGGCTCAGTCAGTTAAGCATCTGCCTTCAGCTCAGGTTGTGATCTCTAAGTCCCAAGATCGGGCTCCCTGCTCACTGGGGAGTCTGCTTCTCCCTCTGCCCCCCACCCTGCTCTCATGCTCTCTCTCTGTGTCTCTCAAATAAATAAGATCTTTAAAAAAAAAAAAAAAGGTGATGATTGTTATTGTCTGTTCAATAGAATTCATATTGATATTCCGCACTTAATCTATACCAATGGTGTGCAAAAAAGTTGACAGACTGTAATGGCAAAAATGATAAAGTAATTGAAAAATAAGAAACATACCCCCAAGAAGCCAATATACGAATTAGTGTTATGATGAATATTTCCTTTCACTGTCAGTGATTATAAATAGGCTTAAAATTCGGAGTTTCGTTGAACCAACACTGTAGTTATTAAAGAAACTAAAGGACTTACAGGGCAGTGACCAGGATGAAGAGTTTGTTCTTTTTCTGTTTCTTTTGTAGATAATGAAATGGTGTCCAGTTTAGCATTGCAGATGTCACTTTATTTTAACACTTACTTTTTCCCACTTTGGTGGGTAAGCAGCGTTATGATGCTTCAGATGAAGGTAAGTCTATGCTTAATACTTCTGCTGACACCTCTTCTGCCCATCCCTGGCATTGTTACATTGTCAATAAAATTAAAGCTCTTAATATTTGTTTTCTCTTTCAGGTCGGTTTTACTATATGTGAGATTTTACAAACGTGTTTATTTTTGTGTGTTTTGGTTTTTGTTTTGTTTTTTAGTATTCAATCTTGCCTGATTACTACAAATTCATTGTGGTCACTGTTATCATCCTAATAACCTTAATTGAAGCTATCAGGTTGTATCTGGGCTACATGGGGAACCTACAGGAAAAGGTAGGCTTTTTTCCTTTCTCTTAGTGCGACATGTCTAGGCAATATGGTTTTCATAGCGAGGAAAAGGCAGAGAGAGGTGGTGGAAGGAGCAAAAGCCTGTCTCCGACTTTACTATTTCTGTCACTGTAGTCTGTTTGCTGAATCTCTTGAGCCTTGGTTTATTTGTTAAAAAAAAAAAAAAGGGAAGAAGAAAAGAAAAAGGGAAGATACTTATTCCAAGGTTTGTTGGGATTAAATGAAATAATTTATAGAAAGTACCTGAACATAGTAAGCACTTAAGAATTGACAGTTTTCCCTCTTCTCACCAGTCTTGAAAATACTTGGTCAACTAAACATGATCCTGATTATGAAAATGGGGGGAAATTATAAGTTCAGGAATCCCATGCCAGGCACATGTTTTCTGAATCATGATGCTGCCTAAGCATTTACAGTTATCAGAGCTTAGGGATAATGCCTGAAGATTTCTCTGGTTTTCTAGGCCCTTCATAATTAGGTCCCACCCACAGGCCTCACTGTATTTCTTGCTATTTCCTAACCCAATCGTCCATTCCAGGCTGACATGTTGATTCCTAGTCATGCTCATTCCATATCTTTGCTTACTTACCTTCTTGCCTCTTCCTCCTTCTACCCAACTTTAAAAGCGTACATTCTTGGATTCTTTCTTTTACCTACCCCTAATCCCTCCCTTGTCTTATTTCTTATAGTATTTAGTTCATATCTCTAAGTGGTGCATTTAATAATTCACTAAGATATATCATTCTAGCATTGCTACATCAGTTAGTTTTCACTTTTAATCTAGACTGTAAATTCTTTGGGGACAAGGACCATGTTATATTCCTGGATAACAGAGCTTATAATGTAGGTTCATAGTGCTGATCTGTGTAAACAAAAAACTGTCCTTTACTGAGCTGATTGCTCTTACTGTGTGTCCCTGCAGGTTCCTGAGTTGGCTGGCTTTTGGCTTTTGAGCCTTCTATTGCAGCTGCCTTTAATTCTCTTCTTGCTGTTTAATGAAGGCCTAACAAATCTGCCCTTGGAAAAAGCGATACACATCATCTTCACTTTGTTCCTTACTTTCCAAGTTGTTTCAGCCTTTGTTACCCTGAGGAAAATGGTAAATCAGTTGGCAACTCGTTTCCATCTCCAAGACTTTGACCGGCTTTCTGCATATAGAGGGGGCGTGAGAAGAATGAGATCCTGTATAGAAGAGATTTGACCCCAAGCTGTTGAGAGAAAAGCTAAAGGATCAGCTTTTCTACCAGACTGTAAGAGGAAAACATCAGAGTCCTAGCATGAGAAGAAGGACAAAGCATGTATTTTGAACTGTATATTCTCTAGGTCTGAAATTCCAAAGCAGGGGGCAACGATAAGACTGTACAGTACCTGAAAGTAGTAAGTCAACCCTAAAGCCTACGTATTGTCCACCTTGTGCCAAATATCTTAATATTTTTGTTGTCAACTTTTCAGGTGCGTAGAAACCGGTGTTGGTAGTCACAGTTTACCAGCTTTACGGGAATATTTCTAGTTAGCACCTAAAACTAGACATGTGTATATTTCTTTGAAATTTGTTGGCTGTTCATGTTTTGGCAGTACATCTGAAGCACATGGCAATTCTTGTCAATATTCTGTGTATTAAACTATATTTGTAAATCGAGACACCAAATTTTCACGTCTGCTAGGGTTAAATTCTAACCCTACTCTTAGCTTTTATACTGAGGTTAAAAACAGGTGGATTATCACGGTATTTAGGAAATCATAAAATTGTAATTTTCTTAAAACTATGTTCAGTATTTATAATGGTGGTGTGCAAGATGTCTTTATAATAAATTATGAAATATTTATGTTAAATTATTTGTAACAAATCATTCCTGTCTTGTATAATTCTTTTGGGCTATGAGTTTATTATTTTTATTACAGGGTTGTCAGGGAAGGAAAGAGAAAAATACACATATTAGAGAGCCTTTTACATAGTGAGCACTGCACTAGGCACATTAACCCTTGTGATCTCATCTACCAAATCGTTGTTCACTAAAGAACTCATAGCCAGTAAATTCACATGAGGCTTGATTTGAAAAGCAAGGTTCCACTTAATACACGGTGAGAGCTGAGATGGGCAAGGGGACTATACTCATGATCTTAAATCAGCATGTTCCCTTACTAATAGGAGCAACCTATTTAAGGAAGTTCTGTTAAGAATAAAGCTGCATGGGTGTATCTGAACATTATTTTTAGTGATTATTGGATTGTCTTCAGAGATATAATATTTTCTTCTTTCCCGCAGGGAAGTGTGCCTTTATAAGTAATGTATTTTACTGAGAGACAGTTGTAGTTACATTAGAAAGTATTCCTTCCAATTTTCCTTTTCTATTATTCAGGCTCATCCTAGTATCCCCGTTTTGCCTTATTCATTCTTATATTGCTTAATTTTTTTTTAAAAGATTTTATTTATTTATTTGACAGAGATAGAGACAGTCAGCGAGAGAGGTAACACAAGCAGGGGGAGCGGGAGAGGAAGAAGCAGGCTCATAGCGGAGGAGCCTGATGTGGGGCTCGATCCCATAACGCCGGGATCACGCCCTGAGCCGAAGGCAGGCGCTTAACCGCTGTGCCACCCAGGCGCCCCATTATATTGCTTAATTTTTGAAAATGTTTTCACTTCCCACTATTACACCTGACTAAACTAACTATGCTAATTTTATTATTTCTGCTTCCTATTATTATATATAAAGTTCAGTCAAAGACTTCTCTGCAGATGCACTAGCTAACTTCTCCCTTCTACTAAAGTAATTACTAGGTAGACTCCAATAATTTGAAATTCAAAATACAATCATGTTTGGATATTTTTCTAAAACTTACATTTGTTCGTATTTGTTTCCAGATAGGAATATATAGGTGATTCTATAAAAAAATATGAAATAAGAACATTAAGTCTATGTAGCAGATAAATTAAGGGATGATCAAGAAAGACTATTTAACAGTTGTTTCCAGAGTTTTATCTTAAATATCAGAGCCTCTGATATATTTAAACTTTAGTTTTATAAGATTAATAGCTAAAATATTAGGGTCATAATCAAAAAATTGTAAAGGCTATCAAAATTTTGGTAAAACAAATTTGATTAAAATTTTCTACAAAATTTTTTTTGCTGTAGTAAATATATTGCTTAAAATGCAAATATAATAAGGATGGGGAAAAGAAAGTAAGAAAGTCAATTGAGAACACGACCCAGTCATTTGTTTTTTTGCTCTAAATAATGAAACCGTGATTTTGTGTCAGGCTGAACCAGTATTTCCTGTTGGAGTATACGTAGTTCCCTATGGAAACATATGAAAATTGAGGGAGAGAAGATATTTACATGTCAGCATATTTGGAGTTCATGCAGTCCTTGTTTTTATTTTATTTTAATAAGTTTGCCTATTCTTAATTCCTACTGCATCCTTCTCTCTAGGGGTCCACAACACTGTTCCAAAAATTTCTAGTTAGAATGTTGACCTTCACAAATATTTTATCTTTCACATATTTTTTATTCCAAAGGCTTTTTCTCATCACAGACAAGGTGGATGCAAATTTCTGTAAATCAGAATGATTTTTAAAAATTGGATTTTCATCATCGTATGTTTGAATGTCTAGTATGTGAAAGGGCATAGTGGAGTGTTCACAGCCAACTAAGACCGCTCCTGGTGCTCAGCTGTATGATGTGGGAGGCGCAATATTTGCAAGACACCCTTAAGACAAAGTAGGAAAGTCTAACTTCATTAGGGAGGTGCACTGAACAATTTCTACCTGGTAAGTACCTGACAGATAAGAGTCCTTCGCTTCCAGCACATCTCCCCTCTTTGTTCCTAGCATCTAGTGTGCGGGATTATTAGCATGTTGGCCCTTCATCAACGTTACTTAGAAGATGCTATTCCTGTCATTGTCAGAGCACAGGAAGGAACATGGTGAGGGTGCTGGGGGTGTGGTTAGTCAGATACACACCTGCACTTGCCTGTGAACAAGAACAAATGTACTGTCTTGTTGGAAAGGCAGATGAGCAAATCAGTGATAGCACAATATAATGGGCACTGTGGGATTACAGAGAAGGGACATAGAGAAGATGGAGAATCTGGGAAGCCTTCCCAGACAAAGGAACACGTGAGATTGGAAGAATGTGTAGGTATTAAACTGGTCATTTCAGTATGAAGAGACAGATAATAGTGACTTGGAGTACTGTTTCAGGTATTATCTGGAGTTTGGTGAAGCTGGTGGGAAGGGTACGTGAGAAGACAGGACACAGAATAAGGTAGAGAAGCTCGGGAGCAGCTAGTAAACTCAGCTAAAGATTTTAATATTCTGAATCCCCGAGTGCTTTAAACAGCAGAGTATCACAAACAGATTGAGGTTCCAGAAAGATCTCTCCAAAGACTGTGGAAATGGATGGGAAGGTTGGACCAGATGTTGATTTAATGAAGTAACTTCGGAGAGAACAAAGTTTTAAAAAAATCATTTTATATTTTAAAATAGGTATTGAAAGTTTTTTCCTAATGCAATTTTTTGCAGATTACACATGACGCTAAACACAATGATGCCCTCACTGTGTTGTTGCCCCTCTGCCAGTTGTTAGTTTATTACGAGACTGAAATAGAGCTTGGTCTGAAATAGTCCTATACATTTTATTTGACATAACCTAAATAGGTTCTTAGTTTGCGTCAGTTAAAATTATAGCTTTTAAAAACTCAACTTTTAAATTTAATCAAGATTTTGAGAGTAAAGAAAAATCATCTCTAATTCCATCACCCTAAAATAAGCAAATGTCATGCTTCCTTGCTGTTTTCCCTTTGTAAATTTTAAAAACATAGTTGTGATCCTTGGCACTTACAATTTTGCACTCTGCTTTTCTGAAAACATAAATATTTACCCATCTTTCTACTTGGTCACAGAGACATCATTTTAAATGATTGCGCAATATTCCATCAAGGAGATAGATGCTAATTTTTTTAACTTCTCTCCCAGTGGATATTTGCATTGTTTTCTTCTTTTGCTTTTATACATAACATTGTAATGAGATCTCATGTATGGTGCTTTTTCCACATCTTAGACGACTCTTTTTAATTAATAAGCTAGATTCTCAGAAGTGAAATTGCTGGATCCCAGAGTTGAACATTTTTAAGGACTCTTGATGCATGATGCCAAATTATAATATCCACTTTCCGCCATTTACCACTCACACTTCTAAAGATAGTACAATGAAAATTTTGATAAGGACAGACTTATGGGCCCTGGTTACCCATTCAACTTTGTATTTCTGAGTGGCTACCACAGGTACAGTGAATCTCCTAAGGAGGAAAAAAACCCCTAAAAGCTGTGAAAGAAGAAGTGCAAAGAATTAAAAAAAAAAAAAGATTTTTGAATTAAGGGAAAACTGATAAGGACAGGAAAAGGATTAGGCAAGCTGGTCGCAGTCCGCAACAGACAGTGAGATGTGACACAATAAAAACTGGGTCATTGAGTTGGGACAGCCCTAGGACATAAAAAGACTGAAATGAAGTAAAGCTCTGGATTACTTTGTTCTTGAATATTGAATTTTTTCAGAAGCATGGAGCATGAAATATTATAGTGATAAGCCAAGATTGGAAACATAGCCAAGAAAAAGAGGTCTTTAAGGGATTGTTTAAAATGTGCTGAAGGAATAATTTGGTTTGGTCTTAAACGGCTCAAAAAGTAAATTGACATAAAGCTTTTGCATAGCAAAATAGGCATGGAGGCAGAAAACAAGGAGGCAAGGGGAACAGTGAAACCTATTTGTACATTTGTTACAATGTCAAACATCAGATTTTGGTCCTAGAAAATGCTCCTCAGAAAACTTCAGTGCTGTATTTTAAAAGCGCACCAGCACTAATTTATTATGGGTATATATTTTTATTCTAGTTTTAAAAGATTGTTAATTCGGAGGTTTTAATTCAATAAAACACACACACACACATACACACACACACACACACACACACACAGAGTTAATTCTAAGAATCATTCTAAAGTTCCTCCCCCCTCCCCCCCAGTGTGGAAGCATTTAAAAACATTCAGTCCCCGGAAAGATGTGTTTAAATACAGATTTAACCGCAATATTTAAATTTATCCTGGTGCTTTCATAGATTTACATCTTTCTAAAAATAAGATCAGTCAAGAAAGTATAGAACTCTTCAAAACAAGATAAAAACCTGAGGATAGGTGGAACATAAATTCTATGAAAAGCCAGACACTCGGAAATTGATCTTATCAACACGCTCGATCTAAACAAGTTCCACAGCAGCACCCGTGGCTAGAGGCAGCTTCTTTTTTTTTTCCCCCATAATAATATTTTCATTATATTATGTTATTCACCATACAGTATGTCCCTGGTTTTTGATGTAAAGTTCGATGATTCATTAGTTGCGTCTAACATAGAAGCAGCTTCTTAACCTCGTGGGGTATATGAAATCACAGTGCATATAGCACAGCTCTTAGTCCTTCGTTGTTCCATAGACCCAAGTGTTTAGCATTAGGTTATATTAAAAATGCGGATTTTTAAAAACACCAAGAACAGCCTCCGAATTTTTCAGAACTGTAATAGCACTATATTCAGCTGATAGGAAGTGGTATCATCAATTAATTTTTAAAGGTTTTTAGCTCCTGATCCTGAGTTATTATATTCTAATCGAAACCACATTGGAGACACTGCTCAATATTATAGCTTAAAAGAGAAAAATGTTTGATAGTCAAATTCAAAATCAAAATTCAAATTCAAAAAAATGTTTGATATGTACATTTACTAATTGCTTTTATAAATGCTTGGTTCACTAGTGCCTAGAAGAACTAAAATGATCACTAGAGAGGATGGAAGTATAGGACTTTGCTTGAATAGCTTTCCTAAAAAGAAGAGCTGGTAAGAGTCAAATTTTTTGCTGTTCTAAAAACTGGAGCTCCGTATGGTCAATAAGCCCCTGCTAAGGAAGACAGCAGAGCAGTTAACTGTTGGTTGTTCGGCAATTTACAAAGCAGGGCAACAAAGGGTGATCATGCTTTTTTATTTTTAGTATGCTATGATTTTGTCCTGCAAAGTAAATGTAGTTTAGCTAGCTCCAACGATATACCATCCACGATGTTTGATATTTCTCAAAAAGAGAAATAGGATTGAGTCCTGCCCTTCCAAACAAGGCCCCAAGGAGAGAAATTAAAGGTGATCATAATGTCTTAAGATAATATTGTATTAGAGCAATATAAAATAGGAAGATAAGTGAGGAATCCTATCAAGGGGGCAGGATGGTCTTTGGATAGATGGAATAGCATGGGCAAAGGTACAGACATCTGAAAATACACGGCCTGGGATGTCTCGGTGGCTCAGTCGCTTAAGTGACTGCCTCCAGCTCAGGTCTTAATCCCAGGGTCCTGGGATCGAGTCCTGCATCGGACTCCTTGCTTGGTAGGAAGCCTGCTTCTCCCTCTGCCTCTGCCTGCCACTCCCCCTACTTGTGCTCTCTCTCACTAATGCTCTCTCTCACTCGTGCTCTCTGACAAATAAATAAAATCTTAAAAAATATATAGATATAGATATATAGATATACACACATATATGGCCTGAACAGAACCAAAAGTAGTTTCATGTGAATAAAGCATAAGGTGTGTAGAAAAGGGCTTGAGATGACCTGGGCTTGATAACATCCAGATGTTATCAGCCTTTTATATATTATAATAAAGAGTTTGAACTTTATACTATAGGCAGTGAATAGTGTATCTATATTGAAACAGAATTAGAAGGAATTGTTACTGTATTTGAAAATGATTGAAAACTGAAAGGGAGAGCTAATTTGATAGATGGTATAATCTCGTTTCAAAAGAATCTCCTAACAGGCTGAAATGCTAGGCACAAATACACTTTACACACACACACACACACACACACACACACGCACACACACACCCTCCAACATACACCTCTCAAAAAATCAGTTCTCTGGTACATAATTAAGGAGCTTGTCGTGTGCTATTTTTCAAGGGAAGGTGTCCAGGTGGTTTTAGGAAAGCACAAGCATGTGCTGTATTAATAGAAACATAACGACCACATCATACAGAGTAGCAAGCTCACTGTAGCCTTCCATGTTGCAGTAGTAAATGTCTCCACTTCATAGTACCTTTCCTACAGGTGTGCTTATTGAGAAATCTAAAATCAAATATAATCATGTTGCTACTCGCCTCAAAATTCTGTAAGACTCTCCATTTCCTGCCCCGTAACACTCAAACTCCTTAGTGTGGCCCAAGACGCCTCTTCCCCCTGTGTCCGGCCTCCTCTCGCCACCCCTCCAATCTAACATCTGCAGCTCCTCCAGCAACCATTCTGGATTTCGCCTACGAACCTCTTCCCTCCACACAGCTCTCTTTGCCAGAAGTTATCTTACCCATGTGGTCAAAGTCTATTTACCTTTTAATGGCCTGGCTCAACTGTCGTATCTGCTATGGAAATTTCCCACTGTCCCCTACCTACTTCCAGGTAACACTTGTACACTTTTCTTGTATCTCTGTTGCTCATATTTTATGACTGTATCTAAAACAATTTATTATATGTATTTTTAGATTATACTTCTGCTACTTAACTGTAACGTCTTCGTGGCAAGTGTTTTTATTCATCCGTATATTTCTGATGTTTAACACAGTGTAAGTGTCCAATAAATATTTGGTGAATAAGTGAATGAATGGACTTAGTTAATGGAGTCAGTGTTGCACAATGGTTAAAAGATGGCTTAAAAGGTTAAATGTGGCTTTGGAGGCAGACAGACGTATGTTCAAATCGTTTTTCCATTTTATCAGCTTGGTCAGGTTAGTTAACTTACCTAATCTTTAATTCATTCATCTTTAAAATGGGTGCTCATAGGGCTTTTGCAAGAATTAAATGAGATAAACATCATGATAAACATTCATAAATGGTAAATATTCTTATTACAATTTGATATTCTAAATTTCCTGGGCAATTTAATTTCTGCTAAGTCTTTCAACTCACTTTGTTGCTTTATAGGACCAGAAGCTTTACCCTCAGGCTTGATTAGGCTTTGATTACCTTCCTGTAAACTGATAAGAGACTTACTGATATTGTATAATAGGAGCTGTATCTGGTCTGAGTACTCTAAACACTGGGCACAGGCATAAAGCTTGCCCTTCCTGTGGAGCCAGGTCCATTTAGGAGATCAAGTTATAATTGCAGAGGTTGCTTAGAAAGCAAAGCTTCAAAAGAAGGGAAATTAGATATTGTTACAAGGATGTTTTTAACAAGGGAATATGCACCTATTAGGGACATTCCACTAGAATAGGTCACATTCAAGGTTTTTTTCCTTCCTCCTCCCTTTTTCTGAGGCAGTGATGATCTCAGAATTGTAAAGGTCTTTTAGAAGTCATTGTTGATTCTCTCATCTATGGAACATAAGAACTAGGAAGATCGGTAGGGGAAGAAAGGGATAAAGAAAGGGGGGTAATCAGAAGGGGGAGTGAAGCATGGGAGACTATGGACTCTGAGAAACAAACTGAGGGCTTCAGAGGGGAGGGGGGGTGGGGGAATGGGATAGACTGGTGATGGGTAGTAAGGAGGGCACATATTGCATGGTGCACTGGGTGTTATACGCAACTAAGGAATCATCGAACCTTGCATCAGAAACCAGGGATGTACTGTATGGTGACTAACATAATGTAATAAAAAAAACATTAAAAAAAAAAAAAGAAGAAGAAGTCATTGTTGATGTAGGGAGGTGAGATAAATACATTGTCTCAGGAAGTCAGCTAATTTCTTTGGTGCTATCTACGTGGGCTTAGGAGTTTTATCCTGGGCTTTTCTGTCCAGAAATTCAATTTTAACTAAGAGACTCAAAAGGAGTGACCACAGTAACTAAACTCATAGAAAACTGATGTACAAACCAGGGTCTGTCACACTATAATGCAAACTACAGTTGCCAGTATATTTTCTTCCTGTAAGAAATCTATTTAAAAAGCCAAATTATAATCAAAGTTGCTTATTAATCATGAAATGGAAGAAATGGATGTTCATATCACCTAGTTATGCTAATTTGAGGTCGTCACGTCTACTTTAGAGATGTGTCTGCCTAGAAACTGGCTACTTGAATCCATGCTGATCAGGGCTTCCCCTCCCCAGCACTGGGAGATGCCATGAGCAAAGTTAAGGAAGCCAGAAATGTCACCATGTGTGTAGGGAATTGCAAGCAGTGTGTGTAATGCTCAACGTTTGGGGAGAGGAAGAGAGCAGACAGATGAGGCTGAAGAGGTAAACAAGACCAGACCATGGGATGTAGAGACCAGTAAAAGGGAGTGGCCAGGACCACAAGGATTTATTAAGTGGCTCTGAGAGCTGAACTAGGCTATGTGCAGTGATTCCAACCTATGTAATTGCATCATTTTCTATAGCTATCTGGTAATCTTGGACAGAAGGTAGATGGCCACATTGATCCAGAGTTAGGCAATATATAAGGCACATGCAGTGGGGAAAACAACACCACAGAGATTTCCAGTTGTTGTTGAGGGTGGCTGAAGGAATGAACCATGGCATTTCCACTAGCTAGAAGGGTAACTGAAACCATGAGGGATAATCAGCAAACGAGGGTGGGCAGAGGGCTTGATGAGGTAAAAGGCAAGTTTGAGTACCCATCTCATGAGCATCTTGAGGACGAGAATGAGGTCTTATTCACTGTATCCCGAGGGCCAGAGACAATGCTTGGCACATTGCAGGCTTTGAATAACGTTGACTGAATGCACAGATAAATGAATAAACCAACCATGGTAGAACTGGTCTTAATACACAGTAATTTCTTTAATTGCTAAACTCCCTAGAAGTTAGAAATGTCACATTTACTCATACCTATTTGGGGGGCATGAAAAATAATTCTAATTTTAAAACCAACAACCACTCTCACACTAAGAATAAACTTGCAAATTTGGCTGGACTCCCAAAACTAGTACAAGTAACAGCCATCATTTAATTGAGGGCCTGCTATGTATCAGATGCTCTGTGACAGGGCTTTATCATAATCTCATTTGATTCTCCTGACAACTCTGCAAAGCAGGAATTATTCCCTTTTTATAGAAGCTGAAACCGGGACTTGGGAGAGGTTAAGGAAATTGTCCCAACTCACACACAACGAGCAAACAGAAGACAGGATTTAAAGTTGGGCTCTAAAGACCATGCTTTTTCACCAAACAATGCTCCCCCCCTCCAAACACATACCCCGAAGATGTATTTCGGTTGATTCAGAGCTGTCCAATCTAGAAGCCAAAGCAGGAACAATGACACTATTTCTCAACCTTGCACCCCTAGACCTCTAGGGGTCAAGGAAAGTAAAAGAAAAGTCTACAAGTTACTGTAATTTTTTTTTTAAATCAAATACATGTTAACCAACAGAAAGGTTGAAGCAGGCCAATTAAAAATCTGGGTTTTAAAATGTTGCTTGGAATTACACTCAGGGTACAGCCTTGGTCATTTCAGGACAATCGAAGTTGACTGGCAGTTAAAGAGATGTGTATTTGATTAATTTTTTTTTAAATGGGGAACACTTTTGGTAGACCAATTAAAAGGACTGTCATTTTCAGAAGTAGATCCTTGAGAAAGCAAAGTACTTTTCACGTGCTATCTTATTTACCCCTCCAAGGAATTATAATAATTGTATTATTGTATTGTTATATTATATGGTAATAATTATAGTAACATTTTCCACATAAGAAAAACAGAGTATCAGACAGGTCTGATAAGTGAAACAAGATCACATAGCCTGTAATTAGCAGAATTGGGATTCAAATTGCAGGACGTCTGATTCCAAAGCTTCATCACACAGTTCTACAGATCAGCTGAGGTCCTGATGTTTGGCAGGCACAGAGGGTTCTAGGATGAGTTAGATACTGTTCAGGAGACTTGCAGTCTAGCACTAGCTTTCAACAGTTGGAGTGTAGGAGAGAGTAGTCAAGAGGTGCTTGGTGGGGGTGACTCTGGGCCACGCTGGAGGGGATTCTGTCCCATTTCAAATAGCCAACAGGTCCAGAGCATGAACCCACTGCTGGAGCCAGGAAGCAGCAGGGCTTTTAAAGCAGCTGGTCGTGAACATTTGCTTTCTTTTCCCTCTTCCCTTAGAATAAACCCGAAAGCGATATTTTATAAAGCAAAGTTCCCACAAATGCAAATTAATGAAGAAAAAACTGAGAGCTCACACAGATGTGGACAAAGGAGAGAAACGGTTACATGGGGTAGTCAGAAATGGATTCTGAGAGAGGCGATGTGAATCATTGGTGGTTCTGTGCCAGTCAAGGGACCTATGTCATTTTCTGTTTCTCTGAGTAATGGGTTGCGGATTAAAATTAACTTGAGTCCTATGCATTTATTACTCAGAGTGTTTTTAAATTATAATCCTAAAAATAGGAGAAGTTGCCAGATCTTACTCAGTGTTTCTACCTCAGCATTTATGAGTTTGTTTGGTTTTTGTTGTTTTTTTTAAAATATCAGAGTTAAATATTTCCGAGATCAATTTTTGGTCCTATGGAAACAAAAAGGAACTCACTGGTCTTGGATTCCATAGATGTAAACGCCATGGAGCTCAAATGTACACGCTTACCTAATAACATTTTGACGGAGAGTTTTTGTTTTGTTTTGCTCTTTCAGACTTAAAAAAAAAAAATAGAGTTCAGGGTAAGGCACATGTGCACTTGGGGTGTAACTCTGTGGCTCCATATCGAACACAATCCTAATAACACCTACAGCCCAATTTCTTTTGAAAACATCAGTCTTCTAGGTTATAAAACCAGTCCCCGGTATCTGCTGCCTTTACTGCATGAAATAGAATGAGCCAAATATTTCTTCCCTTTGCAAACAAGCCCAAATCAGCACACGAATTGAGGAGTCAAAAAGACACAACACAAGAATAATCAAGCCCCTCACAAAAATGCCCACTCGGACTGTAGGGCACAGGCAATCACAAGTCAACGCGATCCTCACTGAAGACAAAAACAATTTGCTCACAGCAAACGCAGCTGCAGTTAATAACATGAGCAATAATATCAAGAGCAGATCTGAATGCACACAGGCCAGTGAAGAGATTTTCATGATTTCAGGAGAGAAAACACCACCTTCCACCCCATTTGGGGCCAAGAGCAAAGTCAGGCAAATGGAAAATATGCTGGAAACTGTGTTGGGGCTCTCCAACAAAAACATTCCTTTCCTCTTCGTTTTAACTATTTGAGACAGCCCTGCTTTGGATCTAGAAGACGCGGAAGCCCCCTGACCCTGGGGGCAAACCCACCCTAGGAGTGTTTTACTATAATCGCTTTCTGAGATGCTGGGCCACTCCAGGATACATTTACCATTTCCAAGCCTCTGGGAGGATGCGTGATATATGCTGCCAACGTCCAGTCACCTGGTGAAGGTGTCTGTCTGTGAAAGCACATGGTTTTCCAGTTTAATTCCTGCCTTAACAGTATAAGCCTCTGTATTGTTGACTAACAGATAGCCAAATACCCCAATAAGGTGGTCCAACTGTGTGTGTGTGTGTTTTATTGTTCGTAAGTTTGGATCCAAAGCAGAGAAATTGTGCTAAGGTTGGGGAAAGTCTTTATTTTTTATTCCAGAAAAAAAAAAAGGGGGGGGAACAGAATAAAACAGGAAGTGTCAGCAAGCAGGAACTCCGTGTAAACCTTTTAAATCCCACCTCTTACAGGTTAGGGACTTTCTGTTTCTTTTGATCTTCCCAGACTCGGGATTCAATTCCTGAGCTCCCTAGTCAAACTGCAAAAGGAATTTAGCTGTTAGGAGAACTGCGTAATCGGGTCCTGTGTATTTGAACAGCAATCACGGGATGGCAGTCAGAACTCCTCCTTGGTAGTAGCTTTAGGATTGCCCTAAATACCATAGGTTTGCTAATTCTTCTTCATAAAGCTCATTTGTTATTTAAAAAAAAAAAAGTTTGTCCATATGTTGATTGCTTCAATGAGCTATCCCTCCATGGAAAATTCAACAAGGTCAGTATTGGGGCCATGGTTTTTATTCTCCATTCAGCATCTTTCTCTGACATCCATTTTAATAAATATGAGTAGTTTTGCATTTGGGTCACGCCTTTCTAGAGTAGCTGTGTTAAAACTATCATCTTGGTAACTTAACAGGCAGCACAGAATTGGGAAGAGGAAATGACATAGCCAGGTCAAGCTTGTGTGGGCACAAAACTTGAATCCAGGTCTGACAGCTGGTCCTATAAGGTCACACCTCGACAGCTGGTCCTATAAGGTCACACCTCCCCCCCCCCCCACACACACTCCTTCTCTTTACTGTGTACTGTCACCTAGAGTTACAGCCTGGAAATGAACTGAATACCATGACCTGCATCTTCACTCTATTTCAAAGTAAACTCGGGGAGAGATCTGTGCGAGTTGGGCTTGTTTACCTTGGTGCTTTGACTCTCACTTCAGCTTCCTTACCCATTAAAAGACAATCCCACCCACTCACCTATTGTACAGGCATTTTCAGGGTCTATAAATGGCCTGGAGAAGGTGAGGACTTATTATTAAAGCGGACAGAACAACAGTTCCCCAAAGATGTCCATGTCCTAATCCCTGGAACCTGTGAGTACGTTAGGTTATCTGGCAAAGGGAAATTCAGTTTGCACATGAAATTAAGGTTGCTAGTCAGCTGATTTTAAAAGAGGGAGATTATCCTGGATTATCCAAGTGGGTCCAAAGTAATTGCAAGAGTCCTTAAATGTGGAAGAGGAGAGCAGAAGAGTGTCAGAGGAGTATGATATGAGAAAGACTCAACTGGCCGCTCCTGGCTTTGAGGATGGAAGGGGGTATAAACCAAGGAATGCGGGCAGCCTCTGGAAGATGCAAAAAGAAAACAGCTTCTCTCCCAGAGCGTCCAGAAAAGAACACAACCCTGTTCTTACCTCGATCTCAGCCTGGTGAAAACCCCGTGTGTTGTTTAAGCCACTAAGTTTGTGGTATTGTTACGTATCCGTAGGAAACTGATGCAGTTACCAAAATGACTGAACTTCTAAGGACTGAAACGTGTCCCATGTTCCAGATGGATTATGAGAGCTGAATGAAATACAGTGAGTTGCTGGCACAGTGTCTGCCTTGTAGGTCACCAAAACAAATCTGATAAGAGAGCCAACAAGACAATAGGGCTCACAAGAGCATACAGNACCAACGTAGGCAGATGATCCCCCCTTGTCCCCACCCCCAACCCCCCAGGCTGCACCCATTTTGTCTCTTTTGGTTCCCTGCTACTCTTTTCAGCACCCTCAGGGCTGCTCTCAGCTCACATCCCTGAAGCAGGAGTTGGAGCACTGTGATCTGCCCTAGAGCCAAATCCCCAGGAACACCTCTGGGGGTCAGTTTCCACATTCAGGGATGGGGCAGAGTCACTGAGCAACTTTATCCTTATTCTATTCTTGCTGGAAGAT